>NC_045720.1:25832137-26075098 GCF_009834535.1 Camelus ferus
ATTCCTGGAGTTTTAATTAAGGGGAAATAATTACTTTAAAAAAACATTTTAGTTTGCTAATGCAAAATATGATAATTTTTATCTTTATGAATTATACAGTAAACACTTCTAAAACCTTGCCTTTCCTGTGAAATCTTTTTCTTCACCCCCCCACCCTCCCGCTTCAGCATAAAGGGGAATTGGCCTGAGTGCAAATTAAAAGCCCCAGAATCTCACTTCCTTCATCTTGCAAGATTTCAAGAAATCTAAGCTAAAGCGTCTGGCCTATTAATTGACTGTAATCTGATGTGGCTTTTTACCCAGAATGACATCCTGTGCTGTCTCAAATCCTTTGTGCAAAGAGATGTGCAATTCATACGCCTACACGTGTGCACAGGCCACAGAGACACATGCATATCTTGTACACAAACACAAGCAGCTTAAATCATGTCTGAAACGCTTACTTCCTGGTATAAACTTCAGGCCTAGGACATGAATTACTTTAAAACAGCTCCCTGAGAATAAACAAGAAAAGCTTATTTAACAATTATCAAAAGGCAGCTATGTCCTCTGTGTTACTGCAAACATGGTTAATCAGCTGTGTACTGGAAAGGCAGTAAACAGTTTTTAGCCAATAAAACTCTTCCTCTCTCCTCTCTGTCCCTGGTTTAAAATCATTCAACCCAACACTTCAGTGAAGCAACTGAGTTCTGTTACTGCATCAGTTTTGGCACCTGTCCACAGAAAATAAACAGACGAATCCGAAAGCAGTCATTTTTAATGCTGTATGTCTTCTTAATAAAAGTGATGCCCATAGAAAATTACAAAAAGCTAAAAAACCAATAGTGTATCTAATCTGGAGGATATAAACAGTACTGTTTACGACAGAAAAGGAAATGATCGTGGCATCTAAGTATTTTAAAAATTCACATAAATATGCATATTTGCCAAACAAATTACACAATTTGTGTTTGTTTTCCATTAAGAGATGGTACTAACCCATGAACACGGGAAACGAGTTTTCTGCACTCTCTCCCCAGTTACAGCATCGGCCTTGTCCTGACAGAGCCATGCTTTCCTGTTCTGCATTTCTTGGCTGTTAACAGCCTGTTTTTCAAATAATCTCAGCGAGTCCACGACTGTGGAACACAACAAACCTTACAGGTAGACAATAAATTGGGGAGAGAAAGAGCAAGAATAGAAATCCAAATATTTTAGCTCTAAAACTAATTGGCTGCACAAAGCTTAGATAAGTCTTTTAACTTAAACTTGATAAGAACCCGTCCTGTTCGAACATCTACTTTAGCAATATAATACACTCAATCAAACTAATGAAACTGAATATTAACCAGTACCATCTATAACCCAGAATAGTTACATTCCATTTGAAAAGACCAATGATAGTGCCACCACTTGGAGGACCAGCTTACACAGGGGTAGTGTTTAAGTCATAGGGAAAGGGCTGAAAAACATGTATTATCAAATTTATGATGGAAAAAAACCATCTAACGGCCCACCCATATGGTATGTATGGTTGTGTGTATACATCACATGCAGAGAAATTCTTAAGCACACTACAGCATGCTTTAAGGAAGAACAAAAGAAAAATCTATATGCAGGTGCTTGGACACTCAAACCATATTGCCTTTAAGAGAATAATGAAACCTAGTGGTGAATGGGGTATGGATGGGGGATTATAAAGTGTTTCTGTTTGTTGTTCAGTACACTCTCCTTTTCAGTTCTGGTATTCACATTAAGCTCTATAATTTTAGTAGGTTTCTTTATTGTGAGGTTTAGATGACAATAATGGAGGCACATTCTATACTTGATATGGAGTTTGGGTCTAAAGTCCCTGAATAAGTTCAAGGTGACATGATTCCACTGCAGCTGCAAGTGGGAGACACCTGTCTACCTCTTCGTCTTGTCCAAGAGGTGAGCCCATGTTGGCACATGGCTCTCCATGACTCTTTCCTTGAACTGCCTGGGTGATGAGGTCTCAGCCAACACTTGACTCAAGGTCTGCTCTTCCACGGGCTGATGGTCTGGGCAATAAGACAGTCTCTCAAACTGGAACTAAGAGATGAATTCTGGAGCTCAAAGACCATGCAGTTAGAGCTTAGCTGAAGTCATAACAACAAAAGCCACGTGCAAGCTAATGGATAAAGAGAGAAACTAGCCTCTGTGCAGGAGAATGGAAAAGATTTGCACAGGAATGTGGAAGTCAAAGACCTTGGGGAAGCAGGGAGAGACAGACAACCTTGGCTCCTGATTTTCTAGGACTGAATCCTTTTCCAACGAAGCCTGGACTGCGGACGTTGTGGCTGCCCAATCATCACCATCCTTATATTGTTGGATTAAGATTGGGCCAGTTTTAATTTCTTGTGACTCAGAGAGCCTTGACTAGAAAGAACACTACCATTTAAAGAGGATGAAACATTCCATTGGGAAATTTATGTATTTTTCACATTTGAGCCTTACTAAATAAAGCTCTGAAAAAACATCACTCCTAGTTTATAAGCAATAAAAAGGAAATAGGAAGGCTTTGTTCAATACTGTAGAGCTGTGTCCAACACTGGGATTTTCAACTCAGGACTGTGCATCTCCATTATTCCCTGCAACCACCGCCATTATGCCTGGACAGTTTCTTC
The DNA here is from genome assembly GCF_009834535.1 of Camelus ferus. Lineage (NCBI taxonomy): Eukaryota > Metazoa > Chordata > Mammalia > Artiodactyla > Camelidae > Camelus > Camelus ferus. The sequence goes on from NC_045720.1 coordinate 25,834,765, forward strand.
CCAGGTAGCTAACAAGACTTGTCCATAATCATAAATGCCCTTGCTTTCCTACTAACTGACACCATGTCCAGAATTCCTATAGAATGGTGGAGATTTCTTACCCCTAACACAATGGTGCCAAAGTTGTCATGGAGCTTTTAGCCCTTTACCCCAATTCTGTAAATCTGATAGTACTGCACACAGGTGTTGAGGGCATAATGGATCAGTGGATTCTGAAAGTATAGCCTATTTTAAACTTTAGCTTTCCAACTAATCTATAAACACACTGAAGGTTATTAACATTTAAAATCAATGGACTTTCAGTAAAGTACCTTCCATAATGTGGATGGGCCTTATCAGTTAAAGGTCTTAAAAGAAAAGACAGGTTATGCAGATGGCCAACAGGCACTTGAAAAGATGTTCAACCTCAATAGTCATCAGGGAAATGCAAATCAAAGCCACAATGAGATATCATCCCATACCTGTCGGAATGGCTGTCATCAAAAAGAACACAAATAACAAATGTTGGCAAGGACATAGAGAAAAGGGACCCTTCCTACACTGTCAGTGGGAATATAAATTGGTGCAGCCATTATGGAAAACAATATGGAGGTTTCTCAAAAAAATAAAAATAGAACTACCATATGGCCTAGCAATTCCACTCCTTGGTATATATCCCCCCCCCCAAAAAAACCCCAAAACACTAATTTGAAAAGATGCATGCACCCCAATGTTCATAGCAGCATTATTTACAATTACTAAGATATGGAAGCAACCTAAGTGTCTATCAACAGATAAATGGATAAAGATGTAATATATGTATAATGGAATACTACTTAGCCATAAAAAAAGAATGAAATGTTACCATTTGCAACAACATGGATGGACTTGGAGGCTATTATGCTAAGTGAAATAAGTGAAACAGAGAAAGACAAATACTGTATGATATCACAAATATGTGATCTAAAAATATAACAAACTAGTAAATATACAAAAAAAAAGCAGATTCACAGATACAGAGAACAAACTAGTGGTTACTAGTGGCAGGAGGAAAGGGGAGAGGGAATACAGGGGTAGGAGATTAAGAGGTTCAAACTACTATGTATAAAATAAGTTACAAGGATATACTGAACAATACAGGAATTACCACCAATATTTTATAATAACTATAAATGGAGTATAACCTTTAAAAGTTGTGAATCACTATATTGTACACCCCAACTTATAAAATATCGTACATCAACTATATACTTCAGTTAAAAAATATTTTAAAAAAAAGAAAAGACAGATTTCCTGAAGAAGGAATTAAGACTCAAGACTGCAACATAAACTCTTACCTGAATCTCCAACCTGCCAGCCTGCCCTACAGATTTTGGACGTGCCAGTTCCCACAATTGCATAAGCCAATTTTTAAAATAAATCTCTTGAGATAGATAGATAGATTAAATATTTTTAAATACACATACACATATATATATCCTATTGGTTCTATTTCTCTGGAGAACCCTGACTAGTATACAGGGTTTGCTGAGGGTGTTGGAAATGGGAGAATTTGACTCAGGAGACGTGAAGAAAAAACTGTAATTTAAAATCTGCAGCCAGTCCTTTGTAAATGCAAGGTCGAGAGTCTGGGTGGATGGCACTCTACTTAGCAGAGTATCTTGGTGAGTCATTAAAGTACAAACACAGGGTCAGAGCCTAGACTGGAGTGAGGGATGGACAGGGAAACAGCTGTGTGAGCTCCCCAGCCTGAGGGACCATTGCAGCGCTGGGAAGCCGGTGGGGGTTATAAAACCAAACTGCAAAAGAAAGGCAGAGGGTCCCAGCAACCTGTGCAGAGACCTGAGTCTGAGAGAGAACTCCCCTGGGGCGAGGAATTGTGGGTTACTTCCCAGGCACAGTGGTGTCTGATACTGAATTTGAATTGTTTCCTGCTCTTTGCAGTAATCACCTTCACCACTTCTCTCCCCACCCCCAGTCTCCAATCAAGTGTGTCACACTCTTAATGTTGGTTTAGTTGCGCTTTGGGGGAGGAGGGTATCAAAGGAAGAAAGTGTGGGTTTTCAGCTTGAAGCCAATAGGCCAGAGAGTGGGGCTGTGCACCCAACCAGTGCCTTAGCCAAGAGCAATGGTTAGAGGTGACAGTGGCAGAGAAGCAACCCCATGACAGCTAGCCTTGAAAATGGGGGAGGTTAGATTGTTTATACTTGGAAGAAAAACCGTTTAGATAGTAGCCTAAGAATTACAAGCAATACTTGAGAGTAAGAATTAGGAGTTAGACAATCCTGAGGTTAAATCCTATTCTCATTGCTACCAAGGGGTGATCTTGAGCAAGCTATTTTTCTAAGTGTGATTTCCTCATTTATAAAATTGAGCAACTTAAAAAAAAATTCTTTAAAGTCTTCAGAAAGCGAGTGCATGTGAAACACATAGCAGATTACTCAGCACATAATATAAAACTCAAACAGTAGATATTATCATTAACAAAGAGAAGCCTGTAGGTCTTTTAATGTGGTTCGCAAATGCCATTTAATAACTGACATGCATGCTTGATGCTGAGCTGTGAAAGGTTTTCTTTCCTTCTGAAAGTCAACCTTCCTGACTTCAGAGCATCCCAGCTTATCCCTTCACCAACAGGGAGTCACAGTTCTTTTGACTTTTTCTCCCTGATCCATTTTATAAAGGTGTTTAAAATATATGTTTAAAGGATGGTTTGGGTTTGCGCAAAAGCATAATTGTTAGTTTGAGGTCAAGTGCTTTGGCATATAATTAGTACCCCCTATAGGCCTGCTTTTTCAAAAGTTTTTTCCATTTAATCCCTGCAAATGTTTAGGTTGCTTCTGTTTCCACTTGATTTTCAAAGCAATTTCAAGGAATTGCTTTCTAAAACACTTACAGTGTTTTTTATTAAAATTCAAAGTTCTACTCAAATCTCCATTTTTAGAGAAAAATTACATGTTCAATATTAAACATCTGGGCAATATAGAAAACTAGTAAAAATATCCCCATCATAATAATAAAAAATCACCCATCATAAGCCCAGCACCAACTGGGAACCATTATTAACTAACATACACCCTCATACAGTGAATACGTTTGAAGTTACTGATACTTGAGATTATATTATAGAGGCTTTAATTGATAGTTTTAGCTTAGAAAGATGACAGTACTACGGATCATATACCACTTAAAATATAGAAAAACAGGATGAAAATGTTAAAGACTTTTTTGTTCTTTCTTTTGGACAGAGTAACTACATAGAAGGTATTTTACACTTTATGTTTTTGGAGGAAAGCTGATTGAGGATGAGGCCAGCATCTGATCCTAGATAAAATTTTGGAAAATGTATCAGAGAAAATGATGTATTTCTGATTCTAGATATAATTCCAACAAACACATCAGAGAAAATGTCCATGTTTTCAGACAGAGTGAGTGATTTAATGTCATTCTGTCTTTTCATGGTTCTTACTAACATCAGGACCTGACTCCAGTCACATGAGAGACTTCAGGCCAGGCAGGAAACATGCAATACAAGAGTGAAGCATTGCTTCAAGATACATGGCTAAGATAAATTAACAGAGAAATAAGTTTTTTTTCACTTTTAAATTGGCAAAATTGTTTTTAAAGTAATAACACGGTGGTGAAAGTTGGGTGAACTAGCTTTCTCATATACTATTGGGGGAATATAAACTGGTTGCACCTTTCTAGAAGGTGATTTAATAAATTTGAATTAAAAAAAAATCTTAAGAATGGTCATACCCTTCAGGTCCAGTAACTTCATTAAATTCTGGTGATTTACTCTAATTAATGAGGATCATAGTATAAGAAAATTCACTAGGACATCATCATAAAAGCAAAAAAAAAAAAAAAAAAAAACACTTTAACCATACAACAATAAGGGACTGGCTAAATACTTAAGAATAATATCCAGTGAAATACTATGAAATCATTAAAATTCATGTCTTTACTGTTTTGTGGATGGGTTTGTTTGGAAAGCACAATATTTATTTTTAAATTGGTTTGAATACCTTTAGATAGGGCATACACTCTTGAACTTCCACGGTTTCCGCCACTCCTATCATTTGCAAATGATGGCTATACTTGTTTATAGAAGCTGTTGAGTCCAAACAACCATATGAGTTTGCTGCTCTTGGACTCTCTAAGGTCTCTTTCAACACTTGATTGTCAAGGACAAGGTGACATGTTAAAAGAGCTGTTGGGATGGAGGGACATAAGCTTTACACTAAGAATAATCATCACTGTGTGACTTGCAAACCCTTTCTCTACTCTTTATCCTTGACATTCCAGCCTATGAAATCTAATTTTCATTACGCAAACCGGTGGTTCACTTTGAAGATTTTGTCTGTTATCAAAATATTAACTTAACCTTTCCCAGTAAGAAATTTGAACATGGTTCAACATATCTGTGGACCAAAAGAAAAATTAATCTCTTTTTGTTCCTGGGTGAAGGATAAATACGACCCAGTTCAGATGTTTGAAGGAAGCTATGTAAAGAAAGGAGTCTCTCTAATTATGTAAATATTGAATTCAGGCTCGGCTCTTTTTGATTTTAGGCCAAGGAGTTACAATCGTATTTGACTTTTCTCAGAGCACACTGTAAGCCAATGCGGCAGACCAACTTAGTGTCCTACCGCCACTGATTACTGGTTGAGATGCTGAATTACTATCTGATAAGAAGAATGCTGACATGGTCTCCTTTGAGTAATAAACAGCAACTGGGAAGAAAAAAAAAGTGTTCGTTGTATGTGAGGAGGTAACACTATGCTCTCCTCTGCCTGTCAACTGGCCTCCTTAAGTGAAATAAAGTCTACGAAGTAAAGCCACTGAGCTTGTTCACAAAGTCCCCTCTTTGTCACTGGTTCATAATTTTCTTAAAAACAAAGCCCAATTTTTGGGGGGCAATTTCCCAAGTTTTATGGTATAAAAACAGGAAAATAATTTTTTAAATTAAGGACATGAGAAAAAAATCCTTTAAAAAAATACAATAAATTTTACCTTAAACCTCACAGATTAATAAACATGTACTTGGCATTTATTTCACTGATGTGAGCCTACAAGTGATCAAAGAATACCTAAAAAACATAGTTTAATCACTAAGACATTATGTTAAACTTTTTAAGGCCAGAGTGCCATTTAGCCAGTTAGTACTTGGGCCACTGAACAGCCATAGAACAAGCAACTTAGCTGCCTGTTATCACAGAAACAATCCATCACCTTAAAACCAGGGAAAAGGAAACAACAAAGCTAGTCAGCTTGTTAACCGAAATTTAAGGTGGTTTTTTTTTTTTTCGAAATTTAAGGTATTAAAATAATTTAGGTTATTACTTGCATTTAAGTCCAACTTGCCTCTAATCTTTAATTGCTTAAATACCTTTCAAGTGGCACTAAATCTAGATTCATAGATTCCTTCTGGAGTGACAGTTTTGGAAAACCTGAGTAACAGGCTCGAATGTTTTAAATTTTTGTGGTATTGGTCAACTTTTTTCAGCCAACAGGATACGTCATTATTTAGTTACAGAGTAAGTTATCAAAGTGGCAATTGAAATTTTCTTCTCGTAGGTTGTGTTTCTACTATTTCAGGAAGTTGGTCGTGAGGCTGTGTAATAGTTGCCTAAGAGCGGCTTTAATTTACCGCATCTGAACACACCGTGAAACACGCGGCAGCCTTTCACACTGGTTCCCATGACAGGTTTTCATTTTTGGTGAGTTGATAACTCTTTATTTTAGTTGTACTATTACGTTGCTTTTTATATCCAATTACGTAAGTCCAGAGATACCCTTGGCCTCCCACCTGGTGGAAATAAACCCTCTTTCTTAGTGAAATTAGTTACGTATTAGTTTAGGTGAGGGCACTTTTCTTCACAATACTCCAAAGCCTCAGGTGTGGTGGGGACATCAAGAAGTTGCCTCTGATAATTCTTAGATTCTCCCCTATTGTAGGGTCAGGTGGGAGACCCAGGACACACTACCAGAGGCCCTGTGATGCACAGAGCCTGCAGAGTTGTCTTACTCCCACGGCTCCTTGCAAGACAGGACACATTACCGGCAAACCTGTGGGTGCCTGTGCAGAGAAGTGTTCACACCTGTGCCTGCCTGAGCTGTGGGGGATCGAGTACGTTGAGGACAAGAACAGAAGCTGCAGGAAAAAACGGCCTTGAGGAACAGCCGACACTAGTGGCAACCTGGGAGGATGAGTGAGCTTCAAAAGTCACATTGTCCACTTGATCTGATGTGACTACAGTCATTTAGGCACTAGTGACCCATAACCTGTAACCGATCCACAAATGATACGACCCTAAATATGATAGCATTTGGCAGGCAATGAAATGTTCTTCACACATTCAGGCTCAATTTAAGGCACTTATATTTACTTATAACATGAGGCACATGCTGTTAATTTTCTGAGGGCAAGATATTACACGGTTGTGAGATTAAATTTTCAAAGACCACGTTCAAGGGCAAAATCTATACTAAAACTTCATCCTGACTGTATTCCATCTGGATTATCTAAATAGGAATATTAAGCACTTCAGAATTAGCAACAGGTCTGCTCATGAGTTTTGTTTTCATAGGTATTTTTATGCTTTCCCAAAATATTAAAAGGTACTAGTCGGAATTACTCTACAGCTACGTAATACGTAACTTAAAAAGAGATGCCATTTGAATTCAGCAACCTTCTGGTTCACTTAACACAGAATGTTAAACAGAATTCCAAATTAAAATATAATCTGATATTCATGAACAGCTTTTGTTTCATGGGCTATATTTGAGTTGCCGGGGTATAATTTCACACATTAGTAATAATAATCGTTATGTGAACTCCAACTATTACGGACTTGCAGAAGAGCAGACTTGTCTCGATAACCGATTATTTTTAGAAAGTGCTCTAAAGTTAGGAGATGAAAAGGGACATACAGTAAGGACCCAGACACACAGCACATACATCTATGAATCACTAACATAACCATGTATGATAATATTTTGGGGCTAAATTTTATCTAGAATTAGCATGAATATATATTGCTGGCTCTTGTAGTTGTTGCTTTATTTTAAAAAAGTTTTTGCTTTTGGTTTTTTCCTTCACTGCATTTCAAGCAGCTAAAATTCAACATAAGGAAAACTGAGGCACGGTGTTGTAGTTGGAAATTCCCCTTTTCCATTATACTTGTCTGAATTGCCTTTGTGATTCTGAAAATTCAGTTAAGCAAAATAATCTGTATGTTCTGGTTAGCTGAGAGTTTTCCTAAGACTATTTATGAGGATTTAAGTAATTTGGGCCCAAATCTGAATGCTTGTCACTTTATTTATTTATATATATTTTTTATGCTTATCACTTTAAAAACTCGTAATGAAGAACAAGACTAAGCAAGCATAATGGATGAAGATGGATGAAGGAACTCTCTACCGGACAGGCTCTGGTCCCGTGCAACGTCGCTGGCATTAGAAAGAGCGCAGGTTCTGTAAGGGCGTAGCCTGTCTATAAACAAGAGGTAATGAGAGATGGTCTGATTCAGTGGCAGAAGCACCTGAGCTGATGTCCTGGTTCTGCTACTTCTGTGTGACCCTGGGCTTAAGAGATCACTTGACTTTTCTAAGCCTCTTATGCCTCATCTATAAAATAGGCCTCAGGGTTCTGTGGAAAGGAAAAGAGACAATGTGGGTCAGCGGACTTTGTCTACTTCAAGGCCCTCAAGGAAACCTTATGTATTAACAGTCACATTTTCAAATTAAAATACGCTGGTGTATTTCCCCCTTCACTGGAGCCAGCAAACTGCCGCGAAGATACCAGGAGGGGGTGAGCAAGCATAAGAAGGGCACAAAGTTCTATTTCTGCTGTGAGTGAAAAATGGGGAAATAACTGGGCAACACCAGTACATCCTGAGCCAAACATACATAGCAGGTGAACTGGACCCTGATGCCAATGATCTATATTATCTCCCTTTGGGTTAATGCTGCTTCCTGCTAATTGTCGTGGTGGAGAAACCCTCAGACATTCAGATAAACATGACAGCTGTGGATGTGTTCCACCCTTGTGCAAGATCAATGCTTAGCAAAAAGAGGAAGCAGCAGGAAACTCTGAAGGTAGGAATCAGACTCCAGTCTGCACATTCGGTTTACTTCCATGGAGCAGAAAGAGGACAATCTGGCAGGACGGGGAAACTGCCAGATGCTGGTAAGTAACTATCAAAACTAGAGGAGATGTAGAGAGGTCTAGAGAAAGAGAGGAGGGAGTCACCTTTTCTTCTGTAGTGCGAGAGCTGTGACAAGAACTGGAAGCACCTGGCAGAAGGAAACTGAAATTAGCAGAAGCCGGGAGCCAGAAGGAAATCCCCTATGAAGCAGGAAGATTGCAGGGGAGGCCTGCATAAAGTGACTGAGCCATCATCTTGAAGGTCAAGGAAAAATTTGAAAAGAGGGAGGGAAGGGTTGATCTAGTCAGATTGCGGATTTCACCATATCCAAGCTGCAGGACTCTTCTGGAACAAGTTTAAAAGGTCTGGATGAAGGCCGAGGATCATCACGTAGGGCTCTGAAGGGGAAGTGTTGAGACAAATTACAGTGCCAGGAGAAAGCTATTGAAAGCCCTGGACTTAGAAAATTTCACAAGGGAGTCTCCGGAACTGCAGCTTCCTATGTGGTCTGAATAACTGATTAATCATCTTTTTTATTCGTTAGTTAGAAGACCCATATGGACCATAAACTGTGTTAAGTGCCGGGGAAACAGGGATGGAGAAGACAGTCTCTGCCCTCCAGGAGCTCACAGACATGCAATTACAGAGGAGCAGTTAGTCGGTGATAGGGATAAGCCCAGGGTGCTAGGGAAACAGAAGATGGTCCTGGGCACGATATTCAGCTTTGGTGAAATCAGGGAAGTGATGCCCAAGCGGAGACCAGGAGAATCCTGAGGGTAGTCAGAGGAGACGAGGGAGAGCAGCATGTACAAAGGTCCAGAGGCAGGAGAGGGCTTAGCAATGTGGAAAAGGATGTATCTTGGTACAGCTGCAGTGTGGACAGTGAAGGGGAAATTGGCAAGAGACGGTGTAAAAAAAAAGTAAGCAGAAGCCAGATCATGAAGGCTCTTGTGAATAATGATCAGTGAAATGGGGCATCAGAGGGAGGCAGTGAGGAACCACTGAAGGGCAAGGAAATTAAGCAAATCTTTAAGCTTTATTACTTCACCTAAAAATATAGAAATCATTCCACCTGCCTCAATGAGTTATAATGAATATCAAATAAAAATGTATGAGAACTTCGTAAAGCTTTATAAAAATATACTGTAATAGTACTCCCTCTCCTCAATTTGTAGAATTGTTTATATTAAATCTTTCCTGCCTAGTGTGATTGTCTAAGGTGGGATACAGTTTTGTTAATTTTAAGTGAGAAAAAGTACAATTATGTATCAGCCAGCAGGGGGCAGCAGTGTGTAAAAAATGCAGCTGCAGACGGAGCCCAGGTTTTCCTCCCCTTTCCTTTGAACTAATTTGTATTTAAATATTCCATCAAGCCATTTACATCCCGCGAGATAAGGAAAGAATTGATATCAGAGAAATGATGTGTAAACTGTCTTTTCTTTCTGTAAAAATAGAGTTTGCAATTCAAAGATCAAGGAAAACTCATTCTTGCCTTCTGATTTTATTTCCATGTGGGAAGCAGTTGTGATGGGACCCACATAGGTTCCATATGGGACCGTTTACTAGCTGTAGGGGCTTAGGAATGTTGGGAATAAGTAGCTAATGGTAATATCTATAATAATACCACTTAATTCTCAGGCCAATCCTATCACTTAGATATTAAAACACCAAACAGGGAGAGATTCCATTATCTGCCTAAAATCTTGCAGCTGAGATACACAAGTCCTGCTAGGAAGCTGTTAATGACTGTCACATGATAAGAATGTGCTTGGTTTAAAAGTAAACAAGGGGTTATATGAATTTCTTGCAAGTACATGAAAGCTAAGAAGAAATATTTCTGCCCCCACCTGCTTGAAAAATTTGACCGTTAAATAAGAGGTTCAGTATTCAGTTAATCCAATATCTGGCAGACCTACCAATAGTAACTCAAGATAGTTTGGGAGTCCTTTTGAGACAGATTGAATTTCCACACCATCTGTCTTTTTTTGCTTTTTCATTCAGCTGGCCTTACCTTCATGGGCCTCGCATTCTGAATAATTTCTTATCTAAATCTGTAACTTTCCCTTCTCTGTTCTCAGGCATCCTCGTAACATTTTTCTTTTTGTTTTTCCTTTTCCCCATCTCAAAAATAATGGTAAAAGCCCTCAGCTCGAATATTAGCATTTCCATCTATAAATGTCATAAGAAAAGGAAATCCATGCCAATCAGAAAGGGAAAATACGGGAGAAGGGGATACAGAAAGGCTTCAAGAAAAGAGGAAAGAGAAAAGCCATGTTGGAATGTCTGCGCAGCCTTGGCCACGCATGCGCACACACGTCAAAGAGAAAATGATGATTACACATCGACCTATTCTCACTTCTGTAAGAATGTAGCCTGTTCTTTGAGAACCTTTTTTATTCAAAATGCATCTTAAAAGAACAACCATTAGGATCCTTTTTATTTTCAACTTCAGGTGGCCCTACAGTGCTGCCTGGCATTTGTACTGTATTTTCCTAGGTATTCACTCTCCTACTCTCGGAGGGGACCATTTCACTCCATGTCCTCTTTCCTACCGGCCCTTATACTCTTCTTTTACCTGCATTCTCCGATGAGGAGCTTGCTACCTAATTAACTGAAGAAAGTGAAGCCTTCAGAGGAGGACTTCCACAGACCCTCAGAACCACAGCATCTGCATCCACCCACTCAACCTCTCATCTGCTCCTCCTTTAAGCTCATTTATCCACCTGCCCTATTATCTATTCAAAGACAAGCCTCCTGAAACTCTCCACTCTCCTCTATATCGTCAGTTTTTCTTCTCTCTGCCAAGATTACTCTAATTCACATAAAAATATGCTGCTATTTCTCCCATCTTTAAAAAGCCTTCTCTTGACCCAGTTTACTCCATGGATGGGCACTACCTTCTGCTGCTCCCTCTGCAGAAGAACTCCTCGAAATTTTCTATATTCACCATTTCTAATTCCTCCTTTCCCATGCTCTCTCACAAATCTGCTCCAGCGGCAGTGGCAGGCCCACCACTGCCCTGGTTCCATTAAAGTTACCAGTAACCTCCACCTTGACAAAACCAGTGGTCACTCTAGTTCTCACTCAACACAGTGGCCTCCACTCCTCCTCTATACACTTTCTTCACTGGGCTTCATGGCATAATGGTCTCCTGGTTTCCTCCTACTGCAATGGTTACTCCTTCTGTCTCATTTGTCAGATTTCTTCTTCCAACACTGGAGATCTTAGGCTTCAGTTCTTGGTCACCTAATGCTTACTCTTTTGGTGAGCTTATCTAGGGTTTTTGTTATTATCTATATATGTTGAAGGTTCTCCAATTAGTATTTCCAGCATAGATCTTTTCCCGCAACTCCAGATTCATATAGCCAACTTATTTTCCAGTTGGATGCCTAGATAACATCTCAGACTTAACATGTTCAGAAATAAATGAATTCTCTTCAAACCGGCTCTCCACACTCATTTTTCCCACCTTCCATGAGGGAAAATCCATTCATTTGCTTTGACCAAAAACCTTGGAGGAATCCTTCACTCCTTATTTTATTTTCACTCTCTCTCTCCTCTCACACTTCATATGCTATCCATCAAGAAAATCGGTTGGCTCTACTTTTAAGATATATCCAGAATGTGACCACTTCTCACTACCTCCATCACTACCATCTTGGTCTGAACCACCATCATTTCTCACCTGATCAGAGTACAACTTCCTAACTGGTCTCTCTGCCTCCACCCTTGCTGGTCCAACAGTCTACTCTCCACCTTCCAGTTAGAATGAGTCTTTCAAAATACAAGTCAGATCTTATTATTTCATTGCTCAAAACCATTAACAATGCCTCATTTCATTCTGAGTAAGAGCTGTAGTCCTATAACCTAGAATAAAAGGTTCTAAGGTGTCATATGACATGGTCCATTTTCCTTCCAAACTCATCTCCCATTCATTCTCCTCTTGTTCCCTTCTTTCCAACCACACTCACCTGGATGTTCTGGAGACAAAGCAAGCTCCTGCCTTGGGACCTTTCTTTTCTTCTTCCTGGAATTCTATGTCCCCAGACATCTGCTTTGCTAACCCCTCAGTTCCTTAAAAGTCCTTGCTCCTCTCTGTCATCTTCTCAGTGAGGCTTAGCCTTAGTACCATTAAAGAAAATTACAACAACCCCTTCCTCGGCACTCCTGATTTCTTTTTCTTGACATGCATTTTCCTTACTCATTATCCCTTTCTCTTAATTTACCATACAGTTTACTTATTCACCATGTTCATTCTTTTATTTTTTTATTTTTTTGCCTTTCTCTACTGGGATATAAGCTCCATGAGAAAGTGAATTACTATAGTATATAGAATGGTAAATAAGGAGACAATGTAAAATTTAAGAGTATTAAATTCAATCAGGCAGAAAAGATACCTTGCAATGTGGTTAATGGGTATATAACCTAGTAAATAGCTAGGACAAAAGTTGCATGAGGTGATAGGAAAAAATAAAATGAATAAAGGAACTTGTGATTCACTAGGTTGTAAGAAAAGGGATGGGCTTTAGAAGTCCCATGAAAAGAAGGAACTTGGCTTGTTGTCCCGTATTTGGATAGAATTTTCCAAGCAGCACTGAGAAGCCCAAGAATCACCATCCACAACCCAAATCAATGACCACGGTTGCTGCAGACAAGAGATGATAAGTCTCCTTGGTTGAATGGGTAACTTTTAACGTGAGGGAAGTATGTCCAAAACAGTGCAGACACGATGAAGAAATGAATACTGCTCATGTTGAGTTTACAGAAACTTGGGAATTTTCTCATCAACATGCTGATTTGATTAAACTTTATAAGTTTAGTTTTAATTTTTATCCAAGTTCCAGAGGAACTAAAGAAGCCCATAATTAGCTCTCCTGGGCTTCTTATAAAATAAAGCAGCTCTTCCAATCCCATCCTTTTCTACTCCTCAGAGCCAATGACTTTGAACTCTTCATTTGGACCTGCTCCAGCCTGGACTCTGGCTATCTAGGACAGCTCTTTGTGCAACTGTCCATCAGAAGATCCCTTCACGTCTTCCTTATGGATGGATAGCTCCAGCTTCCTGAATGCCATACCTTTTTCTTTCTTGTATTATTTTCTTATAATGGTGGAGCACCCAAGAAAGGTAACACGGAAAGGAAATGCTAAAGATATGCATTTTGAAAATGGCTTTATTCTGCTCCCACACATTATTTATATTTTTAGTAAAATTTTGAATTTTGAAACATATTCCATTGTCCTCGAGCTTCCGGGGTTGCAGTGGAGAAGTCCTATACCATTCTGATTCCTGATCCATTGAATACACGTGTCATCTTGAAGATCTGAGGATCTTTTCCTTGTCACCAGTTTTCTTAAGCTTCATGATAAGATGTGTAGGTGTGGGTCTGTTTTTATTTATTGTTTTTGGTACTAGGATCTTTCAACTTGGAAACTACTGTCCTTCCGTCCTGGGAAATTTTGAGTTATTTCTCTGACTTTTTTTCCAACCTATTTTTTTCTATTGTTTCTCTTTCTGGAACTCCCGTTTGGATGATGGACTTCCACAACTGGTCCTCTAATTTCCTTATTTTTTTTTTCTTCTTATTTTCATCCTTTATCCTATTGTCTTACTTTTGGAAAGATTTCCTTCAAAGCTTTTACTGAGTTTTTAATTTCTGCTGTCATATACTTAATCTCTTTGAGCTTTTTTTGTTTTGTTTTATTTTCTGAAATATTCCTTTTTGTATCCCTCTATTTTGGTTTCATGGAAACAATGTATATTATCCTTTTGAAAAATATTATTGATGTTTTTGGAAGTTTCTCTCTTTTCCTATTTATTTTTTGTTCCTTCTGATTTTTTCTTTTCTGTCTGTTTGGTTTGGTCAATGTTTTCATATTTAAAAATTACTTAATTTAAGAGTGCTTAAATTAAGAAACACATTTCAATAGCTTTCCTATTGAGTAGGATACAAAACAGCTGATTGGAGTGAGGCTTGTTGGCTGTAGTTTTTACTGTAAGATGCTCTAGTTAAGCCAATTCCTAGGAGAATTCTTAATATCAGTAACTAGGTCTTTTCTCCTGGGTCAAACTACTTTTTTTTTTTTTTTAACATTTTTTATTGATTTATAATCATTTTACAATGTTGTGTCAAATTCCAGTGTTCAGCACAATTTTTCAGTCATTCATGGACATATACACACTCATTGTCACATTTTTTTCTCTGTGAGTTATCATAACATTTTGTGTATATTTCCCTGTGCTATACAGTGTAATCTTGTTTATCTATTCTACAATTTTGAAATCCCAGTCTATCCCTTCCCACCCTCCACCCCCGTGGTAACCACAAGTCTGTATTCTCTGTCTGTGAGTCTATTTCTGTCCTGTATTTATGCTTTGTTTTTGTTTGTTTGTTTGTTTTTGTTTTTGTTTTTGTTTTTTAGATTCCACATATGAGTGATCTCATATGGTATTTTTCTTTCTCTTTCTGGCTTACTTCACTTAGAATGACATTCTCCAGGAGCATCCATGTTGCTGCAAATGGCGTTGTCGGTTTTTATGGTTGAGTAGTATTTCATTGTATAAATATACCACCTCTTCTTTATCCAGTCACCTGTTGATGGACACTTAGGCTGTTTCCATGTTTTGGCTATTGTAAATAGTGCTGCTATGAACATTGGGGTGCAGGTGTCATCCTGAAGTAGATTTCCTTCTGGATACAAGCCCAGGAGTGGGATTCCTGGGTCATATGGTAAGTCTATTCCTAGTATTTTGAGGAATCTCCACACTGTTTTCCATAGTGGCTGCACCAAACTGCATTCCCACCAGCAGTGTAGGAGGGTTCCCCTTTCTCCACAGCCTCTCCAGCATTTGTCATTTGTGGATTTTTGAATGACGGCCATTCTGACTGGTGTGAGGTGATACCTCATTGTAGTCCCTATCAAATTACCCAGGACATATTTCACAGAACTAGAACAAATCATAGTAAAATTTATATGGAACCATCAAAGACCTAGAATTGCCAAAGCATTATTGAAGAGAAAGAAAGAGGTTGGAGGAATAACTCTCCCAGACTTCAGACAATACTATAGAGCTACAGTCATCAAGACAGCATGGTATTGGTACCAAAACAGACATATAGACCAATGGAACAGAATAGAGAGCCCAGAAATGAACCCACAAACTTTTGGTCAACTCATCTTCGACAAAGGAGGCAAGAATATACAATGGAATAAAGACAGTCTCTTCAGCAAATGGTGTTGGGAAAACTGGACAGCAGCATGTAAAACAATGAAGCTAGAACACTCCCTTACACCATATACAAAAATCAACTCAAAATGGATTAAAGAATTAAACATAAGACAAGATACAATAAACCTCCTAGAGGAAAACATAGGCAAAACATTATCTGACATACATTTCAAAAATTTTCTCCTAGGAGAAATAAAAGCAAGAATAAACAAATGGGACCTAATGAAACTTACAAGCTTCTGCACAGCAAAGGAAACCAGAAGTAAAACAAGAAGACAGCCTACGGAATGGGAGAAAATTTTTGCAAATGAAACCGACAAAGGCTTGATCTCCAGAATATATAAGCAGCACATACGACTCAATAAGAAAAAAATAAACAACCCAATCCAAAAATGGGCAGAAGACCTAAACAAGCAATTCTCCAAGGAAGACATACAAATGATCAAAAAGCACATGAAAAAATGCTCAATATCACTAATTATCAGAGAAATGCAAATCAGACATTATTTTAGTTGTAACTTTATTCCTACTTTCTTAAATCTCAGTATCACCAACTGCATTTTGGGAGTTCTGCACTGTAAATTCTGTGCTTCTCAGCTTTTCCCAATGTTAACCTTAGTTTTCTTAGGTCTGATAAGCCATCTGCTTTCCAACTTCCAAAATATTGTAACTGTTACTTCCTCTCTGTATTCCTTTTGCCCTATATTGCCTTCCAAGAAAATCATTTTACTGTCATTTCAGTTGAGTATCAAAAAGGAACAGGCCTTAATGGCTGTGTTTAATCTGCCATCTTTAACTGGAAGTCTTGCTTCCAGTTATGATTTTAAGACATTTGAAATACTCAGGAGCATCTAAATTATTGTTTGTTTTTTTTAAATGTAAGTTAGTATTTTTTAAATTGATTTACAAAATTAAAGTTGATTTACAATATCATATAAGTTTCAGGTGTACAACACAGTGATTCACAATTTTTAAAGATTATACTCCACTTCTAGTTAATATAAAATATTGCCTATATTTCTATTTTCTGGAAACCAGATATATCATGGTAGCTAATTCCCTGTGATTGTTTGATTATTCATTGTTAATGTCTTTCATACAACAGGGAACCCTAGGGAGTGAAAGAGAACCCCAGGCGACGTCTGAGGGGCTGGCGGTTTGGAAGAATTGTATACAGCTAGACATTCTCTGGCATAATTCCATAGAATAAGTATATCCCCTACCTGAAATGAATACTGTAACAAAATTAGTCAAATAGCTTGTTGTCCCTGTTGTTAGTGACCACTAGAAAACAGTGCTATCTTGTTATTTCATTGGCAAAAGACTCTGAGAAAGAAAAAATACTGTTATAACTTGGCTGGCTGGACATTACTTACTATCTCCAACTATTACTATAAACATCCCTAGAAAGGTCAAAGGTCTTTATTTTCTCTCTTCTACCCCAATTTTCTCTAAGAAATCTCCTATTTGCTTCGTGGCCACTCTGTGACTAAGTCCATCAACTTCTCCAGTCTTATTGCTTTATGTGTTAGTGATTCCTCCATAAAATAAGCCTGGAGGTCAAGCGATAAGTTTTAGCAGTTATTTCTAAAAACAGGAAACGCAACACTGCTGTTGCTTCAAAAGTTTTTTTTTTTTCTCTACTTTATAAAATGTGATATTTTCCCTCTAACTTTGTTATTCTTGCTGTACTCATAAAGTCAATAAGGAATTTGGCTTTTTAAGGTTAGCAAAGGCTAAGTTAAAGTGTTTTACAAGACGTTTTACTTAATGCTCTCCAGTGTTGAACACTTTCCCTTGAGAGGGAATCTACAGTAAGCTCTACAAGGACAGGGCGTTTCTGTGTTGTCCACCATGCTAGATCACCATATCACAAAATAGATACAGGAAAGAAAATTTCACTGTCCCTAGGTTTGCTATTTTCAGCTGCCACATAGAACAAGTACCATCTTTTTGGCTTCTTATTAAGTTTCACCCTTATATTTCCACATAATCTTGTCTTATCTACCAGGTCTTTGTTATTTTTATTTCTCTCCAAGTAAGCTATCTTGAGTGTTGAGCAATATCTGTTTTTTAATACATTAAAAAATATATCTGTCTTGCTGTCTTTTTAAATCAATTCTGCTTATAAATTATCTGATAGCATTAGAAAATTTATCAGTCACTGGCTGGAAAATGTTAAATATTCTGTTTTTTTTTTTTCCCATACTAGCAATTCTTTTGAGAATCTAAATATTGTCATCTTATAGTGAGTAAATGTGAGATTAAATATATCATAATTTCATTTTATTCATCTGTTCTCATGCTTAGAGTGAAAAAAAGGTGTTTGCTTCCAGAAGTTTCTACCAATGAATGAGAAATGGAAACAATAAAAAAAAATTAATAGAAGATAAATCTTTTAAAGATTTTTTTAACCCATATCACAGAATCAAAATATTACAGATAGCTAACATAACTAATACTCTTTTTTTTAAAGCCCAAGGTTAGCAATTTCTGGTAGTTATTCCATAGAAAAGTCACTAGACAAACATTCAAATCTACTCTTATTCGCATAAGATTCTACCATTTGGTTAATTAACCAAATGCTTCAGCAGCAGGACTGTGCTTTCCCCAACTAATGACTGACATTTCAAGTAAACGAGAAAAAACAGGCGTGATTGCAGAAACTTACTTCTCAGCTTCATGGATACTGGGCATATTTTTTTGGAATTCAGTCTTCTGCAGTGGTGGGTTGGCAAGTTGTCTTTCAAACATTCTTGCTACTTCACTGGGTTTATTTCCACCCTGAATTCTAAATCTCTAAGTACAAGTGTCTTTGAATAGCACCGTTTTTTCTCCATCTTTAGCAGACTATCGAAGTGAGAAGTCTACACCTTCCCGCTGTCTTCCTCTGACTAATTTTAAGATTTTAAAGCTGGGTAAGACAGTGGTAGCCAAAAGAATGAAGAAACTAATATGTGTTTTAAGTTCAAAAGAACAAGTTATTCATTTACTCAAGGAATGTTCTGGGAAGTATTTAACTTCTTAGATTAAACATCTTTAGTGGGCTGGAGAACATTTAAATATGTTGGCCCCCAACTGTTTCTCACAAAGTACTAGATTCAGTAATATTACATTTTCTGAAATAAAAGGTATATTGCTTCATAAAAAAAGAAAAAAGATAACAGGAAGTAGCGAGCATTTGTGAGAATGTGGAGAGATGAGAACCCTAGTGCATTGCTGGCAGGACAGTAAAATGGTGCAACCACTATGGAAAAGTGTATGCAGGTTTCTCAAAAAAATAAAAATAGAACTACCACAGGATCCAGCAATACTACTTCTGAACATATATCCGAAAGAATGGAAAGCAGAGTCTCAAAGAAATGTTTGCATACTCACGTTCATAGAAGCACTATTCATAATAGCCAAGAGTTGGAAGCAACCTAAATATCCATCAATGGATGAAGGCATGTGTGAAATGCAGTATATGCATACAATGGAATATTACTCAGCCTTAACAAGGAAGGGAATCTTATCGCATGCCACAATACTAACCTTAAGAACTTGATGCTAAGAGAAATAAGCCAGTCCAAAAAGACAAATATTTTCTGATTCCGGTTACATGAGATATCTAAAATAGTCAAATTCATCAAAACAGAAAGTAGAATGGAGGATAACAGGGGCTAAAGGGAAGGAGGAAAGGGGAAAAAAGTAGGTTTTATGGTTATAGAATTTCAGATGTACCAAGATGAGAAAGTTCTGGAGATCTGTTCCACAACAGTGTGAATATATTTAACACTACTGAACTGTACACCTAAAAAGTGGTTAAGATGGTAAGGGAAAAGGATACAATGTTTAAAAGGATCCTTATTTAAACTGTTCTCTGCCTATCATTCTGTGCATTTAAAAACCACAGTTTCCACAAGAAGAAAATGCTCGTCATTAGCATATGTTTTCCACCCTAAATCATGAATAATGATTTCACGCAGCTGTGGAAGAGTGTGGTCATTCAGACAGCACACACTTCTGCTGTGAGCGTAGGATGGTAACAGCACCTGGGCTGCTGCTGTGAGACGAGGGCAACGTTTCAGGCTTTAACCAATCGTAACTGCCCCACAGTTCACTGAATTAAAGAGCTACACAGCTCATGAAGGATAATTTATATAAAAATCAAGCACATACATAGCATAGTGTTTAAGAATATGGGCTCAGAACTCAGGCTGTCTGGGTCTGAATCCTGACTTCCCCACTTAAGAGACAGTATGACTTTGGACAAATTCTAAAATTTTCTAAGCTTTAAGCCTCCTTTCTCTCATCTGTGTGGTGAAAAGGCTGCAATCACTTTGTGGGATTCTCACAAGCAGTACATCAGATGAGGTATGTAAATGCTTACTGTGGTGCCTGGCACATAATCAACACTTAAATCTTGGCTATCATTACAATTTTTTTTCTCTTTTGGAAAAGATATTTGAAGCTAGAAGTTTTCTGTTCAATATTCTGAGTGATTCATCAAACTGTTTTAGTGAGTCTCTGAAATTAGGC
Source organism: Camelus ferus (assembly GCF_009834535.1). Taxonomy (NCBI): domain Eukaryota; kingdom Metazoa; phylum Chordata; class Mammalia; order Artiodactyla; family Camelidae; genus Camelus; species Camelus ferus. Next base: position 25,854,646 of record NC_045720.1, read on the forward strand.
TTTATAATTACTTTGATTTTGTAGACTACTTGATTCCTTCAAATACTAAGGCATTAAATATTCAAATATTAATAGTATTAATTTTTACCACTGTTACCTTCAAACTCTAAGACATCTTTTGAAGTAGTAAGGCAGTTTTGGCATCCCCTTGAAGTAATGGAAAAAAACACATTTGGAATAACCATATGAGGGGGCAGACATGCTCCTGACTACTAGCTATGTTACCATGGATACACGTGTAAACTTTGCATCTTTGCATCAGTATCCTCATATGGAAAATTAGATTAATTTCTATTAGAACCTTGAAAGTAAGCTAAATGTGATCAATTGTAATCATGCTTACCAGAAAAAAACTCTGTATACCCTGATGCTGTACAAATGTAATAAGTTCTTTAGAGTTATTTGATAATCAAATGTATGGATTTAGACTCAAATATATATCAGATATATATTATTAGTAACTGTTCATTGGAGAGTCATTGTACAGGGCAAAAAAAGTGTTAGCCAATTACATGCAGGTTTGCCTTGACAGGTGAAAACAGTATCTGTGTCTCAAACGTGGACCCAAAGTGCAAACTCAGCTAGACTATTAATTGCTTAACCCGGCAACTTGGGGGGAAGAGGCTGTTCTAAGATTTCCACTCGAGTCACTGCTTCTTCCAGGTTCCTACAATCCTTGGGCTCTTCAAACACAGACTGAAGAAAGATACTAAATGATTCTATTAATAGTGATTTGTTTTCCCTCCTTCACTTATGGAAATAGATGCCACACAAAGATGGAGGGTTTGATAATTATGAAGGGAAGATATATGTACTCCACAATCCTCTCATGACGATTCCTAAGTCAGGAAAACAGTCATTAAGACATGTTATTTATTCAATTTTAGATATCAGCAGAGCCATCGAGTGTTAGGATTGAGGGCTAATGAAACAAAAGCTAAACTTTGAGTGCCTTTTCTGTTTTGGACAATTCTGAGCAATTTACATGCTTTCCAATGATTCTGAGGCAGAGCTGTTGTGTTCATATGGTCCGTAAGAAAATTGTGACATAGGGAGGTAAAGAAACTTGCCTGAGAGCATACAGCTAGTAAATGTTTGAACTAAGATTTGAGCTCAGTCCATCTGACTCCAGAGCCAGCAAACTCAGCCAGGAGGTTTTCCAACATCCTTCGCCGAATACTCAGAGGTAACCAGAGATGCAAACAGAGTCACCTACTTCTCCCACTTTGGCCTAACTTTCCTGCTTAGTTTGTGCAGCTAGAGGCTGGCTGGCAGGCCTAGGAATCAGCAAGGTAGGGCTAACCCTGACTTTGGGTAAGATGAAAGGACACACAGGAGAACCGGAAGTGCTGCAGCCAGTCAGAGGTGAGGTGTTTCAAGTGTCAAGGAACAGTAATTACAGGATGTCAGACAGGAAAGGATGACTTTCAAATGGTCACTCTGTAACCAACCACAGCCATAAACAGTTATAGCAAAAGCCAAGCAGTAAGCCCGAAATGGGGTCGGAGGCAAGCTAGGGAACCAGAGTTAGCTCAAAAACCCTGGAATCAAAATAGTCACGGCTTCAGACAGGCAAAGGAGTAGGGGGTCAGGAATTTCAGGAGCTGGGAGGCGTCAGTCCAAGTGAGCAATAAAGGGGGTGGCACTTATTTCAGGAGGGTTTGGTATATTTTCTTTCTATGAAAGAAAAAGATTGAGAAGATTATCTAGGCAGTAACTAAGGTCAAAGGTGCCACTGTAGTAGTAGTGGCAGGAACGGGGTACAGAGGCGACTGGGAAGCCTGGGACAACTTTGTTGATAAAACACCATGTAAATACCTTTGAACTGATGAATATGTAACCAAATGTGTTAAGTATTTTGCTAACTAATGGATTTAGTACTCAGAGTCCAAAACTCACATGCAAGTGGAACAATGAAATTAACCTGTGTCACAAATTAACAACTGATCTATTTTACAACTACATTACATTTGTAACTTTCTCCTTCCTGTCTCCCTGTCACATTTTTACAATATATACACCCACACATATATATATACCCATATATACAATTATACACATGCACATACACATAGAGTATATATGGTAAAATTTTAATTCCTTAAAGTGTTGATAAGGAAGCTATGCTGGTACGTGAGAAGAACTGACCATGATTTGCACCCCCGAACCATACAGAATTATGTATACCCTATACATTAACTCATTTCTTTGCAAAGTAGACAAAGTTCTGATAGCTTCTATCAGAGTTACCACATATGTATTCACGTTAACTTAAGAAACTACCTAGCAGGAAAATTATTTTATCAATTCCAGTATTCCTGCTTTAGGAAATTATGCTGCATCAGTTGGTGTAGCCAGGTGACAGAACAGAATATAAGGCACAGTTTAGGTCTTAAGTTGATAACACTGAGTTATCACAAAAATAGCAATTACAGAAGGCAGCTACTAACTAGGGCTGGGGAGCAAAAGGAAGTGTTTGAAATTATTAAAACACAGGAACTTAGAGAAGGGTTGCTACTGGAATAAACCCTGGTTTTCAAAGTTAAGGGTAGCTGGATAGCTACCCATAGGAATAGCAATCAGCCAGGAAGGAGTTCCTTCTCTCTGCTCCAGCCTTGCCATCTCCCTCTGGCGCCCTCTATGGGCAAAGCAGAAACTTGGTTCACAGAGACCCAGCCCCAGCCACAACACAGCTGAGCCCAGAAGAGTGGGTTTGGATCTTGAGAGACAATAACCTAAAAACTGGCACATGTAGAACTATGTTCAATACAATTAAATTGTTCATGTGATTAATTTAGAAAATCTGCAGATGATTTTTCAAGCTAATATTAAAGGAAATATTTCATACATTTAGTACTTTTCTGGAAGATACTATAAATTCTTCTAAGTAAATATAGTTAAAAGTTACTCCCCCAAAATACAAAGAAAAATAATTTACACCAAAGAATCCTTCAGAAACAACTTAAACATTCCACTCCTACATGCAAGATGAGTGTATATGAAAAAAAATTAAATACTTTTTTTGCTTTAAATTGTTGAAGTTCTAATTATGCCTGAAACATAGTTTTAATTTGTAAAATGCCTGCAATATTATATAGCAGGAGCACTCTGTCTAAATATATAATGATGCCTGACTTACTTAATTTAAGAATTTCCTTTCTAATGTCGTAATGTAAGATCAATCATTATGATCATTACTTCACAGAACAAATAGTTTAAATAGTATCCAAGAGATATCCCCAACAGACTACTGCCTAAATACTGTTTTTTAAACATCACTCCTAATTATGTGTTTTGCATCTCATTTAGTTCCCACTTCATGTGTTATAAATATTGTATGTTTATTTTTACTCTGGGTAAAAATCTTTTGAAAATAGATTATACTTTTCAGGTCTTCTTCAGTAGAGTCTGTGGAATCAAATTTGATCTTTTCTTTTAACTTGGCTACTATTATAAGCACAAATTATTGTATAAGTCCACATGTTAGAATAGAGTAATAATTTCGATTCTTAAATTTTCTAGATTATTCAAAAATAACATAACTTTAATTCTCTTTATTAGAGTAATACATATACATTTTAGAAAATTTAGAAAATACAGAATAAAGTAGGAAAATTTATCTTACTGCTCCAAGAAAATCACAGTTCATATTTTAGTGCATTTACTTTTAAGATGTCTCTTTTCCATTTTAAAAATCATATTTATGATCAAATTCTATGTTCAAAGTTATAGCTAGTTTTGTCTTATCATAAATGGTATTTTCTGTGATATTAAACTCCTTTAATATAAAGGATATAATATAGGATTTAATATAAAGGAGTTTAATATCACAGGAAAATATGCAAGACCTTCTTAACACACTGTCAATAGATGAGCCATAATTTAATTAAACACTAGTTTTATAAAAACTTACAATGAAAAAAAACCAGAATTTCATGTTGTTGTTGTGTTTGTGTGTTTGTGTCATAAACAACACAAAATCTCTCTCTCCTCATTGACAATCTCTTAGCTACCATCATTTGTTGTTAATGTGTCTGCTGCTCTTTTCTAAGTTGCTTTTTTTAATCCGCCATTGACTTGGAAATCATATAATCAAATGTGTTCAGATTTTATCTAACTTCAGAGTTAATGTGCTTTGAAATGAGAATCTGAAGTCTTCCCTCTGAGAAAATTGCATGAGCTTAGGCACATAAATGAGGTGCCATTTATTTTAGCAATTCAGTACATACTATCTCTCTTTTTAAATACATTCATCCAAGATTCTTGGCTGAATCAAGTTGGTTGGTGTCACTTAATGTAGGTGTCATTAAATGAGATATTCTACAGTCACTTTGTACCTGCTTTAGTGGCGAACACAGTTGGGCAGATGATAGTTCATATTTGCATTAAAACAAAGAATGAATAAAAGATCAGTACAATAGAATTTAATGGAGACATGAAGACATTACTAGTACATGTCAAACCATCTCAGGCTCATCAGTCATCAAGGGCCTTTGAATGTCCTTTTTCATGCAATCAAATGAGGCAAATTTATTTAATTATAATGCTAGTGAGAGTGATGTGAAAGAGATTAATAGAAGAAATTTTCACGATCCTTTGTGGAAAGTGATTTAGCAATATAAATCTAGAGCCTTTAAAATGTTCTTAACTTTTGATTCAATTTTATTTTTAAGACTCTATTCTAATAATTCAAAATGCAGATGAACATTTATGCACAAAGATACTCACAGCAACATTCTTAAATACGAACAAAGACCAGAAACTTTAAGCATCTGATATTAACACCATGTTGAATAAATTTTGGTACTTCTACAGGTTAAGTTAATGCAAACATTAAAAATATTTAGAGTCACTAAATAGTTCAGTGATGTGATAAAAATGTATGTTATCAAGTTAAAAAAGGCAAAAACTGTGTCCAGTTATCTACATAAAAAGAAAAGTCTCATGGAGAAAAGCCATAAAGTAAGTGCACCTAAATCTTAACAATCACTATCTCCAGCTGATGGAATTATAGTTGATGGTTACCCTCGGTATTTTTCTGAATTATCCAAACTTTAAAAAATACATTTTAAAAAATCAGAAACAATACATGTTATAATAATTTTAAACACATGGTAACTGAGGTAGAAATATTATTTTAGTGTACAAAAATCTGATATTCTGTCCATGATAGCTTATATTTGGACAAGCTGGTACCCTAATTGGGAGAACTGGACAGAGGTACCTTAGCTTGGGTGGACAGAGAGTTAAGAGGCCTCCTTTCTTCAGAGACTCTGTGACACAGAGTCTTTCTCCCTAGTAGCTGTAGCCATCATCAGCAGAGACATCGAGTTTGAATGGGCACTAGGCTGTCCAGCAAAAGACTTTGTCTCCAGCCTTCCTTGGTTCTAGGGGTGGCCATGTGACTATTTTCTGGCCAGTGAGAAACGAACAGAAGCAATGATGTGGCAACTTTGGGTCACACGCCTACAAGGAAAGGTCTATGCCCACTTTTCCATTTCATCTCTTCCCAGGCTGAAATGCAGATACTGGAGTGGACATGAGAGAAGCCTTTTTAGACCAAGAGATGGAAGATGAATATTATGATGCCAGAGGAACTAGAAAGATTCTCTCCTCTTGACACTGAAAAACCTGCCCAGGACCACTTACTCTCAGGCTGTTTTCTGGGGCAAAAATAAAATATTTGGGCCTTTATTATAGTAGCAGCCAAATCAGTATCTTAACTATTGCTGTTTCTATCTGGCAGAAGCAGCTGGATTTAGCTGATTACTTTTAGAAGATTAGTTCGCTGTTAATTACACCCAAACTAAAATCACTATATTAAGCAGCTATTCCCTAACATTTGAATAGAGAATCTTGAATAACTCATTCTGGAGGCCAATTAATATAGCCCTTTGAGAGTGCAGGGGGCCATGCTACTTGAAACCAGATGTCCCTGAAGCCATCTAAGGCCTTTCTAAGGATGAATGCTTTTTTTAAAATTCCAAATTAAAAATCATTCGTCATGTGACATACGGCTCAGATTCAATCGCTAGAGAAGATTCAAAGTATTTGTTGGGATAATGTTGGGAGCACTTTCAAGTCACAGGACTTTTCACACTTGCTCAAATGAGAGTCCAGTTGTCAACTGTTCACAACAGACTGTCAGGCACTTCAGATCTGACATCTTAAGTGTAAAGAAACCTGGCTTTACTTCATACCTTAGAGAAGTATGTCCTTTCTTGGAGAACTAAATCATGAATTGACAGCAACTGAATATCGCTCAAGCATTTAAAATGGCTTTATTTGAAAGACTAATGGATATATTAGCAATCTATTCTAGATTCTCCAAATCATGTCTCCTATTAAACATGAGAAAAAAATGTATATAAAAAATTATTATTTCACTGGTGTTTCTGACCTTATCTAGCACAATTATTACTGAATACATTGTCTCTGTTAAATGGTTTTTTTTTTTTTTTAGATAATACTCAATTAAATAAACTCTTCCTTCCATTTAATTTCTGGATGTATAAGATGAACCTTCAAGTTTCCTTTTTTCAAATCTATATATTTTTTTCTCTTTTTCATATGTACCTATATAATACCCAAAGTTTCCCATTTAGTCCTAGCTACTCTGGTGAATATCCGTCCTTTCAGTCCACCAGCATATATTCCTCTGACTCTTGGTAAAAGCACTCCCACTCTTGTTCTGGTTCCACTCCTCTCCAATACAGCCCACATGCTCCAAGGGTACCTGGCTCGACCTCTAAATTAAAAGCAGAATCTTTGGCTCAGACCTAAACTAACTGGATTCATTCATCTCCAGCCACATTTATTGAGATCAGGGTGGTCAGTGCTCTAAGTTGATTAACTTAGGCTCAAGCCCAGGATTTTTGCTCAAGAGTTGGAAACGTGTACTCTTCTTTGCTGAATGTGAAAGAGGTAGCATATATGAGAAATCCAAGTTCTCAACCATTCACAATGGACTGTTAGCCTGCAGAGCTGACATCTTAATCATAAAGAAACCTGAATGTGAGCAAAGTAGTCATCTTCGGACCATGAGGTAGGAAGCTTGCAAGAATGGAGTTAGCACTAAAGAAGCAGAGTCAAGAAACAGAGCGGGCATAAAAATGGGCCCCTCCCATGTCATTTAAGTAGATAGATCAGGCCAGATCTCAAGTCCACTTGCCTCCAGATCTCAGTCACCCAGACCAGTGAATTTCTTTCATTGATTAAATCAGTTTGATATAGGTTTGCTGTTGCTTGTAACTAAAAGCATCCTGATGGAGACAGCAAGAAATTGAGCCAATGTGACAATGAGTGTGTATATGTCCATGAATAACTGAAAAATGTGCTGAACACTGGAATTTGACCCAACATTGTAAAATGATTATAAGTCAATAAAAAATTAAAAAAAAAAAAAGAAATTGAGCCAAATTCAGGGCTTAACTCTGACACTAATTTCATTGCACATTCCTGATCATGCCAATCTCCTCTCTTAAAGGTGGTCCTTGGTTTTTAACTTAACCACACCATTTTACACTATGTTTACTTTCATCAACTTCTGCAGAACTTCCCCACATGGCATGGGAAGGTGGTGGGAAAGAAATCTGTATTAATTCTCTGCCTACTTTGAGTCAGGCATTCAACATATCCTATTTTATTTAATTCTCAAAACCAAAAAGGTAGGTTTTCCTTTAGTACATACAGAAAATGAGGTTGAGAGAAGATTCCTGAGGTCCCACTGCAGTTAATGCAGCTGCTGGGACTTGAATTTCCAAAGCTCAGTCTCTTTCTATTACACTAGCTGGCTTTACACGAGTAATAAATTCCAAACTAATAAAAACAGGCCAATGGAGATACCATTTAACATGTGAGTTTTTGAAACTTTGGCTACCACTTGCCTCCCTAAGTTTGTATAACATATGAGGACTTAAATTCTGCTTTGGAAAAATTGAGAATTTTCCAGACCATTTAGAGATAAGTTCAATGTCTCCAGAACAAGACAGATATCACTGACTCTTAAAAAGAGAACAAGAATGTGCTAATTATTTAGATAGTCTGACGACTAGTAATTATCTTTCCTTGATCTTTATCCTCAGTAGGCATCACATGCCTCAAACGACTCTATATCAAAGAGCTATTTTCAGATTTCTTCTCCATCTTTCTAAGCTAGCCAGAGTCCCAAATCTACTTCTGTGGTTAAAGCACAATTCTTGACCATTTTTGACTGTTTTCTGCTTTCTTGCTGTAATTTCTCCTTTGATATTTTGACAACTTTCTTTTCCCTAAGAATCTTCTTCCCCTGCAGGTGGAGGCCAGCCTCTTTGTTTTTATGTCAGCTCTTCCTAGCAGGCACTGAAATTGAAGTTTCTCATTTTTTTCTCTCAACATCCTGTTTAACTCTTCTTTTAAAATTCATGCTCCTCTTTTCCTTTGTCTAAATCTTCACAGTCACCCAACCTCTTTCCTAATTGCACGTGCTATCAACTGTTCCTCTTTGAGTTACTTCTTAAATAGCAAAGTCATATCTAAAGTGCTTGGTAATCATTAATGGATCTCATCAAACTGAGCTCCATGCAACACAGAAAGTACAAAGCCACTGGCTCTGGACTTACAGGACTCTGCAATCTGGAAATATCTTCAAGGGGGAAAAAAAAATCTCCAATCTGGAGGCACAGACACAGTGGAAGCAGCATTAATGATTTTCCTGACTGTCAAAATCAAAGCACACAAGAAACACAACTGGCTATTGTCATATATGTTGTTCGCACCAGGGTGAATAATAAAAATGTGAGCAGCAATCACGGCTGGGGTTCAAACTCAGATCAGATCATCAAAGCTGCACCAGGACAGCGTACCGACAAGAAAGCAGTAGCTGTAAATATTATGTAAGGCCATATTCAGCTGCAACGTGTACTGGTTATTTCAAAGCATTTGCACCTAGAGATATAAATACTAATCTATTTACCTTGGGAAAACAGCTCCCACACAGACATTTCACATTGGATTCTGTAAGGGGAGAACACTGAACAGGCTACAGGTGTTTCACAAAGTTTTAAAGTGTTTCTGGGTTTCATAACAGTTTGGGATTGATTTAAATGGGCACTGTCAAACTACACAAATGTGAAATATGATCTACTGAAAATGATTTGAATATAGAATGATAGAATGTCAAAGTGCGAGCATTGATGTGAACGTCAGTGGAATTTTATAGGGACTTTCTTGTCATTCTTCCCATATTAACCAATCTAGTGAAACAGACAAAACAGAACTCTCTTGCCACTATTTTAGCAAGATTTTATCCTTTCTGGGTTATAGGATCTTGTATGTAGAAAACGTGTTTGGAAAGATGTCCTGGGCTAGTAACGTAGCACACAGAAATAAATATTCTCAATATTTTGTATGCAATAATCTACTTTTTAAACTGGTTTTTAATTTTTTTCAGCCTAATACCTAATAATCTGAGTGCATGGAAATAGACAATCTCGGTTGACTGGATTGTGAACTAATTACCACCTTTCGGTGAGCAATTTGGCAACACGTAATACTTTTCTAAAATCGTGAGTGGATCATTTGAACTTGGTGATAACACTAACAAATTTATCCTAACAAAGTCATAAAGAAGAAGAAAGACATAGATTTATGTACATGGATTTTGATTAAAATACTGTTATAGGTAAAAACGAACAGAAAATCTGACAAGTCCAACAACAGAGGATCAATTGAGTAAACTGTGATATATCTGTACTTCAGGATGTTATTAAATCATTGAAAATGATGCTGGGGGGGTGGGGGTATAGCTCAAGTGGTAGAGTGCATACTTTAACATGCATGAGGTCCTGGGTTCAATCCCCAGTACCTCCTCTAAAAAAACAAATAAACCTATAGTTACCTCCCTCCCAAAATAAAAAAAAAAAAAAGTAATACAATAATAAATAAATAGATGTTTAAAAAAAGAAAATGAAGCTAAAGAATCATATTCATTGGCACAAAAAGATATACAGGAATATACTAGTTAAAAAGAGCATTGCATATGTACTCTGTGATCAGCATGTTCTAGATGCTGGAACAGCAGCAGTGAACAAATCTAAGCACATCTCAGCCCTTGCAGAGCAAACATTCTGGTTCTTACCTTAGAGCCATATATCAACCCATTTTGTTAACGTGTATACACAATTTACACGTAGTTAGAAAATCTGGCAAATTATATAAAGTAGTTCTCTCTGGAAAATATATTTATACTTCATTTCTTCTATTAGTTTTCTATTTTCTAGTACTTTGTATAATGAACAAATAATCATAAATTATTTTTAATTAAAAAAATTGGAATATACAACAGCCAGCAATAATGAAAAAACTGGTGAAAAGGAGCAATAAGAAAAGGCTGTCTATCATTCAGGAAGCATGCTACTTTCTCATGATTCAGATATATTCCAGTTACGAAAAATGAGGTCGATGTTAGACTTCACAGACAAAAAGAAAAAGAAATGTCAGGGAGGATGACTGTTTTCAATAGATGCCATCATTCTTTTCACCAAAACAATCCAGGAGAAAAACAAAACAAAATTATCTTTTAGGTCTTATCCTCTGCAGTTCTATATTTTAGCATCCTCTAGTCCAGAATTATAACTTCTTCTGTAGAGACCAGAGGTCAGAGGACAGAAGATTTCATCAAAAAGGCAGATCTGAGACTTTCCAAAATGATGATAAGAAAAGGAATACAATTTATGGAGGACCTGATGAGGTAGAAGTGAAGGATTCTGTACTTGGAGCTTTTTACTTTCTGGTTTCTTTATCCTAATTCCACTGGGTAGTTGTTACCTATGAACACCCTTGGACAAGGTATCTTGTTCACATTCACACAGCTAAGAAGTGAGGAGATGAGATCGGAATTCATATCTGGGTCCAAAATCAGTCCCTCTTTCATTAACTCGGTTGGCAGGGCAGAAGAAAACAAGCTATCATGAAGCTAATGACCTAAGAAGTCACAGAATTTTAGATCAGGAAAGGATCTTATAGATCATGGGTTTCAATTTCCTCATATTACAGATGAAAATGGAGAGACTCCGGGAGGCTAAGAAACTTGCCCAGGGCCACATTCTCCCATTTCTCTGGAGAGAAATGATCATAAAACATCATAATGTGATTTATTAAGCAATAGTTCTGTTTTCTTTTGGCCATTGTTCAGTGGCTGTTCACAAATCATGCAGTGAATTCCATTTACATTATAACTGAAGATATTCTGTTATGTATTAACAACCGGAATGGAAATGTCACAAAAACTATTTTAAAAAATTATTTTGTTTTTGTTACCTTTAGTTTCCACTACCTTTATCAACCCTCCCTGAACACTGTGCTTTGAAGGAATGCATAATACACAGCTTTTGAATTATGCAATATATTTCCAAATGTTCTCCGTGTTAATAGCATTTGTACTTGGTATTACAATGAATTTTGGCAGACCAGCTTCACAGAAGTAACTCCTTATTTGGAATCACCTGGCAGTCTGCTGATAGAAAACACTGTGAAGGAATCAGGCTAAAAAATGTATTTGAAGCTCTTTCCTCACAGAAACAAAAGCCATGGCATCCAGCTACATCTCTGTCCTTTTTGAGGCAGCATCTTTATAAAGCAGACAGCGCTGATGAAGTTGCAGAGCATCTGGTGAAGCCATGCGTAATCTTTTTAAAACCTGGGGACCTTAACTGAAGTGTTTGGTTTACCTGTCTTGAATCTAAATAAATTTGACATCCCAGATCTCTCTAGATGCACAGCAAACATTTATAAAAGACAAAGTTCCCCCCTTCCCTCTTTTTCCTACACCTGATGAGATACAGAGAGTGTGAGAACAAAATAATCTCATGAGAGGTAAGATAAACAAGTTCTTACGTTTGTTGTAGCAAACTGAATACAAATGAGATGGGCTGAAGGAGAGTGGTTTGATCAGAGGGTGGGATCTACCTGTCATGGTTCTTAGCAAGTGGCCAGTGACTTTAATACAACCTGGAGCCCAAGCCACTCAGGCTGACACCGCTGCTCAGCAGATGGGACTTGCGGGGCATGCAGGGACTTCAGAAGGGCACTTACAGGTTATCCATCATAGTTCAGGACAGGTGGGGGACTGGTGGACTGCTATGTGCAATCCTGGCCAGCTTTATACACTTCCCGAAACGGTAAAATGAGTCATGTGGGAGCATTACTGCTATCCGCCTGGGTTTAAAGATTGGGCTATGCCAAAAAAAAAAAAAAAAAACAAAACAAACTCAGAGAAAGACCCTAACCAGTTTATGGGGGCAGAATTCTATACCCAGTGGACATCTCAAACTTGCCTTAGTAAGCTGACATCCCTGTTTTTAACCCAGCTCAGTGCCCTTCTACAACTGCACATCCTTAATGCAGCAGACCATCTGTAGCCAATGATTTTCCAACTTTAGTGCCAGTCAGACTCCTGGGTTCCACCCCAGAGATTCTGGCTTTCTCCATATTACCTTTAGTTTCATGTTTCTCAACGTTTTTAACCCATAATGTCTTTTGAAATGGGGCACACATCTCTTCCCACTTTGAGAATTGTGTTTGGACAAATCTCTACCAACTTCACTTTTATTTTTTATTCTGATAAAAGAAAATAGGGCTTTTTTTGGTCCTACTTGACAAATATGATTGTTATAATACTGAAAACTTAATGTTTTTTCAAGCTACCGATTACTGTCATCTTTTCCCCAACTAAGAATCACTGCCCTATGTCTAAAAAGGATTTATACATGTTGTGTTTATTCTTGATGTAGGTTTACTGGAATTTGGGACAGGTGAGATGGAGAGACATATAGATGTAAGCAGTATCCTTGGTGCCAAGATGTAGGGGGCACCAGTGTAAATGGCAAGGTGAAGTGTATTAATGATGAGGTATCAAGAGACTTGGGGCAACCTGGACAGGAAGAAGATTATAACATGGATGAGACAGGGTGAGCATTCAACCAGTTTGTATCAGAAACACTTTTGTATTGGCTGATATACAGCTACCACACCAAGCCCCTAGACAGCCTTCCCCTGTCACTGTCCAGATTCCCCATCTCGCCCCTCGAACCAACTGATAATCCAGAAGCTAAGAGATTAACAGTCACCTTTCAGGGGCTATTCAGCCCCACAATTGCACTTGTGTGGTCTGAGCATCTGCCAAAATGGTTTCTAAATATTTTGAATACCACTATTTTGAACAGGGCTAAACATATATAAACATCCATAAAAATAAATTATTTTGACTGAGTCAACTGCAGGCATGTGAGAAGCAGGAGAGCCCCAATGAGGCCTGAAGACTCACCCAGCTCAGTGTTAACATAAATTGCCAACTCAGAATTGTGAGCTTGATAAAACGGTTGTTATTTTAAGCTACTGGCTTTGGGGTTGGCTTGTTATGCACCTGTAGCTAACTGATACAAAAGGGCTCTAAGCTTTTACTTCCCAGAGTAGACTCTTCAAAAAGAAAGCTAGCTTTTCCCTAGCACATGCCCTAGAAGTGGGAGCTCATCTCTTGAATACTTTTCACAGTAACTCTATGAAGTGATTGTTATTCCCACTCTGAACATGAGGAAATGAGCACTGAGAGATGTGAAATGACTTCTTCAGCAGGTATAAAATCTAACGAGTGGTAAAGGCAGTATTCAAAGTTAGTTACTTCTGACTTCAAATCATTGAGGTGAACATCTACAGTATCATGTGATGTCCTTTAGTTGGCTGATGTGTCCGCAACTTTCAATTCAGTTTCTGAGTTAGTTATGTTTAAATTGTTCCTTACTGCTTTTCGTTCTTTATTAAGATAGACACTTTTCTCTTAAATAAGACTGGTCACAACAAAGATCCCATTTCATATAGGAGGCTCTGTCAGCAACATGAGTGGCATTTGATTTGACCAGTGCCTAGGACAGTAGCTCTACGTTAGGATTGTAAGGATTTACTCTGCCGCATTTTAGCTTAGCTCAGGCTTAGTTGCCTGCAAAGATGGCGAAGAAATGCTGAGTCCCAGAGGATCCCATGCAATAAGTTCAACAAGTGGAATCTAGGGGAAATATTTGCTTCTTTCTCTTCTTGGGAGCTGCCTCATAATAGAGTAGTTCCCAATAAATAAATAGAATTCCGCAAACAGTAGTTTTACTGAGAGCTACTTTCTGCCTAATCTGTGCCTCAGGACATGCCCACATGTCCACATGTCCACATGTCCAGGAGATGTTAATCACCTGACTTGGCTGTCAGTGCCAAGTGGTCATCATTTAGAAGAAACCTAGGTCAGAACAATAGCCTCTGTAGGTAACATAACCCTTAAATGTATGCTTTATATAATTAAAATTTCATTTTAAACTGAGCACTAACTTAACCACTATGTATGGATTTATTTCCCAAGCCTCAGCTACCTTATTATGGCAAGAAATTAAAATGATTTTAAGTACCGTAAAGGGGAAAGTTTCTTTAAATCCCACTGATCGGCTTTTCAGGTAGTGGGCTATGTCGCCTTCCTTAGAAGAAGAAAAAAAATCTCAATTAATTAATTGGAAGGGCTCTATATAGAAAATGTTTCATTAACTACAATTAGAGGTAACACTAAGAGAAAAAGGAATTTGAGTTCCTGTGTATGAGGGGGAAGAAAAGGAAAGAATTTGATTCGTAGGAGTTTAGAAAGAGAGAAAACTGCAGGTAGGCATTTGCTCAGGCTTCTTAAAGAGCTTCAAGGTTACAAAATTAATGAGGGAAGGGAATTGCTCAGTTTCAGATGAGAGAGCAGGAAGCCGTGACCTGCAGCGATGGCAGGAGAGCTTGGACTAGCTGTTAGGAAACAGTGAGTTAGGAGGAACATTTAGCAGTGAGGCATACACCAACAGCCACTGCGCAGCAACACCTGCAGACAGATTACATAATCATCGAGGAAGGATTATATAAAACCTAGGCGTGGCATTAGACGGTCATCTTGCATAACAAGGGGGCTTCTGGGCAGCTTTTGAGGAAGTCAGTTTTCAATTCCTTTTGTGTCTTCTGTTTTTCAAGGACCATTTGATGTCCTACTATGCTCAGCTGCTGATGCATGATCTCCTTTAATTCTGAGCATCTATGAATTTGGGATTACCCTGCTTTTACAGATGACGCGAATGAAGGGAGGGCTATTAAGTATTCTGCCCAGCTCACATGGATTATAAATGCAGATCCAGATTCTGTCATATGATATTAATGCTGATGCACATCATTTGGGTTCTACAGCTTCTGATATTGAGACAGGAGCATAATCTTAAACATAAAAATTTGTGTTCTTCAACACTGCAAGACTTTGGTTTGTTCTTTCTGGAAATGCCTAAATCCAGAGTCTTCAATAAAAGCACAACACAAAACAGGTTTGTGATGCCTCCTCCTTATTCCCTAGCCTTCTAAATTGCACCTGCAGTCAAGTAACGAGGGCCAGGATTGCTGGGGGTTCAATCTCCTTCTCCCCATGTCCCCAGCCTAGTTCTACTCTTCTCTGGACTTTGCAAATTCTATTATTACCAAGACAGCCCTGGTAGGCTAGGCAAAGGTCATACCTAATGCTTTGTTCCCTAGGGCACTCAGACACTGCCGGTGCTGACAAGAGCATGCATTCTGCTGCAAGGCTTCGAGAGTTGGGATCTTTGGGAGAAGTTCCCCCTGCTGCATCTGTTAATTTTCCCCTGAACATTTTGTTTTTCTTTTTACAATCTCCAGCCAAACTTAGAGAACTTCCACTGCTCTGTTTTTGTTCTTTATTACTGCTACAGCTGAATAGAACTTACTTTCCAAATGGATACTGCAAATTTTCCTAAGAGGCAAAGTCTTGGCTTAAACAAAAGTGTGGGCAACTTCATAGTACAGCCAATTTCCTCTCCTTCCTAGAAGATTCTGCTCGTGTACTTTTCCAACTTAGCAGGTGGCTTGAACTCTAGTCTAGAGGAGTCCCAAGATCACAGAAAAATAATGTTTTCCATTCCATGGATAAGCATCCAGTCTAGGAATGATACATCGATTTATTCTATATATATACACATACATAAAGTAAAGGATTTCCCCATACATGAACCATACCAGTATACTAGTAAGCTGAGGGATTTGTAGAACTTATGCCAAAATAAGTAATAATTTAGAACTGCCTTAAGTAGAGGAGAAAATTACATTATGTCGGTGTCTCTTCAATATCCTGTTCGATGAGCAAATACAACATTCAAATATATCATGTCTGTAGCACTCCACTGGTCCTACTAACCCCCAACTTCCTCAGTATTTCCATACTCAGTTCTGACTCTGCAGCAAAACTTTATTTCAAACCAGAATATGTAGTGAAGTCAGTATTTGTCCTAAGGTATTTTATTCAGCTGATCAGAAGCAGAGGCTAGAAAGTCTCCAGCGCACACTTAATTGAAACCTTCAGGAAAAGCCTCCTTACCATCATTTGAGAAAAATGACCCTAAGACTCGTTAATTATGACCAGCAAATTCATCTGATGCACAATGTGAGTAAGTGCATTCACATTAGATCTCATCCCATCAAAAAGCTGCTTAAGTAAAATGTGCACTTGGAGTAAGATACTCACTTTCATGAGGGCAATTAGTTTTTTCAGGGTATCAGCTACTCTGTAGCAAAATTCCAGTTCTAGAGCATCATATGATAAGTCATTGCTCTAGAAATGGACATTTACTCAGTATGTTTCGTTCTCAAGAGTTTATTTTACTCAAATCAAATCATTATTACGTAAGCCAAGAATGGATATAGATGATAAATTGATAAATATAGATAAAAATATAGAGATGGATATAGACATTAATTATTTTCTCAAGCCATGAGGATACTAAATAATACATACTGTTTCAGTTTAACAGGTAAGGAATGAATCTAGACACAACATCGTTTAATACACAGTTGATGTGGGCAGAATTTATTTTTTCTATACAAAAGGTAGAAAAGTATCAGACCACTTTCTGCGAAGGATGCTTATTATTCCATATTTATCACATGGTGCTGGCTGTTTTTCAAAGGAAAGAGACTGGAAAATTATTTCCACTGAATATGAGAAATTTGAATGCCCTCAAATAACATGTCAAATTTACTTTCACACATTTTTCATTTTAAACACCAGTGGTAAGAACAAATGTATTTTAATATGGATGGAGGAGTCAGTTCATCCTTGGTAAAGATTCCTAAACAGATTTGCAGTTGTTAACAAAATGACAACTTAGAGAAGGGTAGTTATAGCTGTGCTTCTTAAATGCTTTGAGTAACAAGCTTGCAGGAGGCATTCTTGGAAGGGAAGCTATGACACCACTTCCTCAATGAATGTACTGCTGCTGAAAGAGTACAGGGGAGGAGAAAAGGTGGGGACCGCATGCCTTTCCTCTTCCAAGAACTGCCAGGTTTTCCTCCCCAAGGATTCGCACTGAAGATCAGTGGTGGGAGGGAGAAAAAAGGACTTGTGGTTCAAGGAAGGGGTCAGTCATGCCTCTGCAGGGGTGTCATCTAATGAGCATGTAATAAAGGAACAAGTGGTCACAAGTTTTTCTCAGGCTCTGTAAGAAGCAGAGAGATGAGCCCCCCAGTGGACCTCGGTCTGAGTGATGTCTACAGAAAAGCACTGATGTTTGTCTCAATTATTTATTTCTACTCTAACTCCATGCATTTGTGCATAAGAATTCAACACACATAGAGCATCTTTGTTGTAAATATTCAGCTTGATTCTAATTCCCAAATGGCTCCAGGGACACAGGTTGGCTGGGGCGGGTGGGGAACCCATTGTAATTAAACAAGACTCCTATCTCACCCCTAGAATGAAGCCAGTCATGACTAATAACTCAAACAGGAACTCATCTTCAGCATGTAATAATTCAATGTCTAAGATGCCCCTGGCATTGAGCAAGATTGGACGCAGAATTCTCTCGGGCCACTAAGACAGCTTGGAGCTTGAGAAGTATTAAACATAAGCATCTTCCCTGAAAACCCCCCTCCTATCTGAACACTTAGCCCTTATCTGAAACGGGAAAATAGACAAGCTCAGGCACCTCCGACCCCGATCTGTTCCTCATTCTGCCCTCACATCTCTGCTCCATCAACATGGCCTTCAAACAGATTCTGAATCCATTCACTTCTACCTCTCTCTGTGATGGTCATGCTAACCCAAGTTACCATCTACACTGAGAGAACATCTAGCTGGTCTCTCTGCTTCCAAATTTGTCTCCAACAACCCATTCTTCACATACACTAACTTTAACATATATATATAATTTGGTTCAGATGATGGCTGTTAAAAGTCCTCACTCTAGTTGATAAGCTCCCACATAACCTACTGGGATTTGGGATTCTCTCCCCCATGATGTTTACATGACTGGCTTCTTCTGTCATTAGGTCTTAATTCAAAATCAACTTATTTGGAGATGCTTCCTCTGGTGGCCCAGTCTGGAGTATCTACCTACCACCTCCCTTTCTCTATAATGTAGCCATATTAATGAGCTGAAGTACACACACCATAAAACTCATTTTCAAGGGAACAATTCAGTGGCACTGGGTGTATTCACAATGTTGTGTAACTAACTTCTACCTACTTCCAAAATATTTTCATAGCTCCAAAAAGAAATGTCATAGTCATTAAGCAGTTCCTCCCCATTTCACCTTCCCTAGCCCCTGGCAATCAACAATGTTCATTCTGTCTCTATGGATTGACCTTTTCTGCACTATATATAAAATGAATAAACAACAGGCTTTTTTTTTTTTGTATAGCACAGGGGACTATATTCAATATCTTGCAGTAACCTATTACAAAGAAGAATATGAAAATGAATATGTATATGTATGATTGAAACATGCTGTACACCAGAAATTGACACATTGTAAACTGACTGTACTTCAATGCAAATTCATAAATAATAAGCCTGCTGCATTTCACGTGAATCTCATATCTGAAAAATGTAAGGTTAAACATCATCTCTGGCACCTCCGTGCCTTGGAAAAGTCATATATTTTATCTTCTGCAAGTACAAGAGTCACTGAATTGTCTCTCAGGAAGACACAGAGAGTAAGTGGAATCACAACACACTTTACTTTTCTGAGTTTTCACAATGTATCTGGCCAACTACCAGCTGAATGTACAGAACGCTGTCTCTCAGGAAGGCTATGGAGAGAACGGCTCTGAGTCCCTGTGGACTTCTAGGAGGCCTGCATACACCGGCTCAACTTTGATGTTCAAATGTAACAAGAGTTTAAACCCGAAGTCCACAAATTTACACTGCCTAAGAATCAAGAAAAGAGCTGCCCACACAGAATATTCACACAGAGCTCAGGGGCCATGACCAGAAGTTACCTGCCTCATAAACAGAAACAGGACTGTTTGGAATAGATTCATACAAGAAAGCACCATCGGGTTCCTCATCTCAGCTGCAGGTCTTCCGACGACACGGCGTCCGGCCCCACGCACCCTGCCCACGGGCAAAAACAAGGGGTGGCCGCAGGTTTTTCACCAAAAGTAAAGCCTTCGCATCTTAAACAGCATATAAATCCTCCTTGTTCTCTGAACACAGCTATTCCCCTAGGTTGTCTGAACACAGCTACTCCCCTAGTATGAGTGGTCCCCCCAGAACAAAGCCATCTCCCTCAAGCTGTAAGATGCTGACCTCAGGCGTGGCCTCAGCATTCCCAACTGGGCCGTTACCACAGACGCAGACCAGGATTCAAGGAGTGGGTAGGCATTTCGGTTTAGTCTAGAAGGGCAAAAAAGTGAGCCGAAGTCTAAGCCAATAACTAATTCAAAGTGTGTATATTTTTGTACTTAAAAATACACTTAAAAAAATACAAAACCACTTTTGTACCCAAATGAGTATGAACAGAAGAGGACTTTAGATTGGTTTTCCTGCGGCTCATTTCTTTGGTTAATTGTTATGTTTCCCCTACATTTTGCTTACCTCCGCCAAAAAGCATTCCCTAATCACAGCAGTTACGGAACCCTACATCACTGGGTGTGGGTTGGATACTGAGTTGAACTATTTCCTAAAATAAATATAGTACTCTGGGATGAGTGAATTTTCCGGATAATTTATGTACTTATTTCAAAATGTAATTGCCCCCCGTTGTGAAGTATTTGAATTCCATTACTCCATTTAAGTGCCCAAGTAAAGAAAAGTGTAACAGAATGGGGCCCAGAGAAAGGAAAGATTGATCTGGGGACTGGGAAAAGGTTTCACAGGGGAGGCAGCACGTGGAAGTAAGTCTGAGAGCAAAGACGCTCTCAGTGAGCTGAGGGCTGGAAGAAAGGACCGTCCTAGGACAGAGAAACGAGCGAGTGCTGGCGTGCTGTGAGAGCCGTTTCCTGCGCTGCTTGGGCATCTTCACTCAGTCTGACTCATCAAGTCTTGCAGGTAGGCAGGTGGTGTATTCCCACCACAGGTGAAATCCCGATGGGCGAGGCTTCTGCAAGCCTTACGAATGAGAAATGGAACGCTGTTACGTGGACACACACTGATTTTTGTCCCCTGGTCTTTGTCTACAGTGTAACCTGAGGTTTTGAGAGCTGTGACTACAGTATCTTTCTGCACTGGAATCCTCTGCTTAGAGAGAGAGCATATTAGCAGTAGAACCTGGGACTAACAGCACAGTTTCCCAAGTCCCACTTCCTCAGCAGCATTGTGACTCTGGGTAGATATTTAAGCCGCAGTTTTCTCATATACACTATAGGAATGATGGCAACACCAACCACACAGTATTGTTTGAAGGACTAAATTAGATATCTAGGGAAAGCTTGTTAGCATGATGCCAAGCAAATGATAAGAATTCAGAAATACCAGTTATTTTTACTCAGGATGATCACTCAGCTAAAATATGTTCTTTCCAACGGCAAGACTAACAGGACACAGGAGGACCTCCCATGTGGTTAGTGAATAGTTGACCCTTATCATTCATCCTTGTGGTTTTTCATATAAGTGATCACACCACTTGAAAAACGGACATAATGGGGCATTAGTAAGAAGGAACTCCTAGTGTCACGTGCGGAAGTAAAACACTAGAGTTCAAATAATTTAGAACTTTCCCAATCATGCTCACACATATTTGCTGACATTCATTTACTTGCGAAGTCAGCAAGTGTCCATTGAGTGTTTCCAGTGTGTCTAGCCCGGAGCAAAGTGCAGGGGAGACAGTGATGAACCAAGCAGCCATGACTCCTGACTTCCTGGAGATTATGGTCCAGATAAGGATGAAAGTCAGTTTAAAAATGTTTGACAGGTTTTATGCCAGGAAAGTCCAGGGTGCTCTGGGAGTTCTGCAGTCAGGTTGGTGACGTCACCATTTCCTTTGCATCACGGAGCACTGTTTCCATGCAGGCTGTTGCAGTCCCCTGGAGGAGATGGAAGCCCATAGCTTAGATTTACATCTCTGCTGTTGGTTTTCCCGTGATTGTGACTTTGAGGCAGGTATGTTCTTTGCTGGCAAGAAGATTGCTGCTTTATGCTGCCTTATTACATTCAGGATTGTGCCAGGGTTATTTTTATGTTGTGATCAATTCCAGTGAGGGGGGAAGACTCTGTGACTGGATGTTTAGACAAGTAGTTCTTTTTCTGCAGCTGGTTTTAGGCTGCCAGAAAATGGCACATTTTACAATATTCACAGACTACATTACCTCTGAATCCCCAAATATTTTGAGAACTCTAAAAATCAAATCCAAATCTCTTCATATTAATAGAAAATGACAAAGCAATAGACAATACACATCCCACGAATATACTCAGCTGTCTTACACATAGCAATTTCCTGCAAACTACTTCTTTGAGGACCCAGATACACAGTATACTAATAAATTAAAACCTCTTTGGCTAGTTATCAATTAATTGTTGAGACAAGACTGTGAATTATTTTTTAATTCACCCTTCTTTACTGGTTTGTGGAGAAAAAATAGTATTTGTTCATGTTTCCTATTCAGCTTTGTATAGAACTTTTCTTACTGTGGTAAACAATTAACATGACATCTACCCTCTTCTCAAAACTTCAAATGCACAATACAGTATTCTTATCTATAGTCACATTTTAATAGTTATTTCTTCCACAGTCTCATAATTTTCCTATTCTCTCTCTCTTTCTCTCTATTAATCTATTTATTTATTTATTTACAGTGAGAGATTAGAAAATGTTTAGCCATAATGCAGGAGAGAAGAAAGGGTAAAGGTGAAATCAACATGGAAAGTTTCTGGTCTGTCTCTCTTTCTATCTGCTTGTGTGACCAGAGGAACATGATGGCTTGGTGGGAGAAGCTTTGGACCAGGAAGGAGTCAGGAAACAAGTTAAACAGCCACTTAACCTGGAGGAAGTCCCATGGATTCTCTAACTCAGTGTTTGCTTAGGCAATATGAGTGAGTCAAATTAGATGATTGCTAAGGTATAAAAATGAATGATTCATACCATTTCATACCCATTAGGATGCTTATTACAAAAAAAAAAAAACGAGCATAAAAACAAGTGTAGGCAGAGGATGTGGGGAAATTAGAACTCGTGCACATTGCTGGTGGGAATGTAAAATTGTACCGCCACTATGAAAACCAATATGGCATTTCCTCAAAAAATTAAAAATAGAATTATCATATGATCCAGCAAGTCCATTTCTGAGTATACACTCAAAAGAACTGAAGGCAGGAACACAAATGATAGTTGTACATACATGTTTATAGCAGCATTATTCACAACAGCCAAAAGGTGGAAGCAACCCGCTATCCATCAACAGATGAATGGATAAGCAAAACGTGATAAGTACATACATTAAAATATCATTCAGCTTTAAAAAAGGAAAGACATTCTGAGAAGTGCTACAACCTGGCTGAACCTTGAAGACATTATGCTAAATGAAATAAGCCAGTTACAGAAACTGTAGGTACCTACATGAGGTTCCTAGTGTAGCCAAATTTAGAGACAGAACATAGAATGGTGGTTGCTAGGGGTTGGGGAAATCAGGGAGAGGGGAGTTATCGTTTAATTGGGATAGAGTTACAGTTTTGTAAGATGCAAGTGTTTTGGAGATGAATGGGGGTGATGGTTACACACAGTATGATGTACTTAATACCACTGAGATGTACACTTCAAAATGGTTATAATGATAAATTTCATGTTATGGGTATTTTATCACAATTTAAAAAAATGTAAGTCTACTTTACAAATAACAAATCCACTGTGCTAGAGCCTGGGAATGCGGTGATAAAAGTCTCAAGAGTGCATGCACTGTTTAGCAGAAAAGAGAGCTAAGTAAACAGACATTCATGGTAAAAGCTCAGCACATTCTGGTGTGGAATTATACAAGAGGGGAATTAGCAGAGACAGCAGAAGTCAGAGGACGAGCGGTTCTGGTAAGTCAGGGCTGAGTGTCAAGCAGACTCATGAAGGAGAAAGAACAGGCCCTTGGACAGAAGGAGAACCTACAAAGTGGCACAGAAGAGTCAACATCTATTTTCTTCAAATGTAAAGTGTGAAAGATTTAACATTTTTCTTTCAAATGCTTAACCAGTTGTATCAGTATCCTTAAATAAAAAATTTCCTCCCTTTACCTTCTGATTTGTGGTGCTACCTTTCAAAACCAATTTTTCATGTAAATTAGTCAGTTTAGAGGCCATTTATTCTGTTCTACTGGTCTGCTTGTTAGTTGTGGCATTGGTGTACCATCGTTTCAATTATTATAGGTTTAAGGGATGCTTTAATATCTGGAAGATCAAAAAATATTTTCATTCCTTTCTTTTTATAATGTCCACACGTTCCTTGCTTGTGTTTTTCCCAGGTTTTTGCTGCCCATTAGAAAAGGGGTCTCAAAATTGTATTTCCTAACTTGTTACTGATGGTTACTGATTTTTGTATATCCATATTACTTTGACTACTTTATTGAAGTCTTTCATTCAAATAACTTTTCAATTGAATACCTTGGTTTTACCAGGTAGACAATTATATTACCCAATATAACAATTTTGTCTCCCTTTCAGTAGCTCTGTTTCTAATTTCTGTTTTGTGTCCTATCACATTGCCTATATAAGAGTGCTTCTCAACCAGAGGTGACTTTTCTCCCAGGGATTATGTGGCAATGTCTGGTGACACTTTTGATTTTTGTCACAACAGGGGGTTGTGCCACTAGTATGCAGTGGGTAGAGGTCAGGGGTACTGCTAAATCAGCATTTTCCCCCATTATTTTTATTTGCAGGAGAACACAGACTACTTGGCCTTACTCTCATGTTAGTCAGAAAGACTCAGACACTCCAAGAAGGGCAATGCTCTTCTCCCTGAGGCTCCTTCCACCAGGAAGATGTATCTGCTTAATTGCTCTCATCAACTGAAAACAAATCAGATACACTTTAAAGAGCATTTCTATCATGGGGTTGAACTTTTACCTTCTAAAACAAGATATGACTGAAAATATCAAAGCATATTCCTGCTTGCTTCACATTTTAATGTGATCAGATTTGCCAACAAAAATGCTTATAAAAGGCAAAGGAAAGCTGGTTTTGTCAATGTTGTTGGTTGCTAGGTAACTTCCTTATTACCTGTGTGTTGCACATCTCTGTCTCCCTCTGGATTATATGCTTTGACAAGAACACTATCTTGTAAATGGAATTAAAAAGCTTGTCCTGTCTGCAATTAAGAGACAGGATAAGAAAGGATGGGGAACATTAAGAATGCTAACTCATTCAACACTACTCAAGCTAGTGCTTTGGGGAGAATACATAATTCCAGCTAAAACTTATAATAACAACTGACCAGCATTCTCTTTGCTGTAGAGGTATCAAGGCAGTCTCACCCCTCGTCTTCTAGGTACAATGACCCAAAAAAAAGCTCAAAGCGTCATATCTAGATTTTTTCCTATATTCTCCCGTTAGTAAGCTTTCCATTTAGATTCTATCAATGAGAGGTACTCATCAAGACTTGGAAAGGAGAACATAAGGAGATTTGACTTTCCTCCAGGAGGGGCAAAAGTAGACTCAAGGGTGGATGGCAACGTGAGGTTTTCAGAGGCTCCTCCCGTGTCTCTAAAGTCATTCATTTCAGGGCAGCAGGCAGCTGAGAGCTTGCTTCCTGTCCTATTTGCATTTCTGGTTTTTTCAAACTCAGAAATAGCTCTCTGACCAGCTTTGTAGGCATTTAATTCCCTGCATCAAGTCCTTTCTTGCTCCAGTACCTAGAGTACTCTCTGTTTTCCTAAGCAAACCTTAGCTGATACTGTCAGTTCACTAGTAAGTACCTATGGGGAGAAATGTACCTACTGTGTCTGAAGAAATCAATTCACCTGTCTAAGGAAGGCAGTAGCTTTTCATAAATTTTTAAATAAATCCCTTCTGGCTAAGAATTACACAATTTCTAAATAATTTTTGGTCTTTTTTGTTTTCAGTGTATATAATGTCCAGTATCTTCCTCTCAGGAATCATTAACCAACCTCCCACCCCCAGTACTTGGGTATTCAAAAATGAAATAATCCACCCATATAAAACCTAGAAGAAAAACAAAGATAAATTGATTGCATCTCAGGTGAGGATGTTTAAGAGAATAAGTATAAAAACAAAGGAATGACATAGCTTAAACTAATTAAATTGAATTCATTTCAAAGTAGGGATACATCAGTAGTCCTTTTATGCGACTATGAAAATGAGAATATGCATGTTCATGTATGACTGAAACATTATGCTGTATATCAGAAGTTGACACAACATTGTAAACTGACTAGACTTCAATACCAGAGAATGCAAAAAAAAAAAAAAAGCCTTTTATGAAGTTCTGTGAATGATGAGTGCCATGTTCACTGGGTTGCCCCCTTCTCCTTTTCCTCACTCTGCTCTGTAGAACCCTCCAGTGTCTGTATTTGGAGCCAGCCCTTAAGGATGCCGCCCAGAAGCACGGACATGTAGGCAGCCCTCTACTTTATGCTTATGGTGCAAAAAGAAGTTGTTAA
Organism: Camelus ferus; assembly: GCF_009834535.1. NCBI lineage: Eukaryota > Metazoa > Chordata > Mammalia > Artiodactyla > Camelidae > Camelus > Camelus ferus. Next base: position 25,880,564 of record NC_045720.1, read on the forward strand.
TTTCTCTAGGTGCAGCCCATTTACCATAAAAAGCTCACAGAAATGGGACTTCAGACTTGTTAGTCTTAAGTCAAAAGCTAACAGACTTACCAGCCATATCTGAAATCAATTACAGGGAAAAAGTAATTTACCATATCCTCAACACTCTTGGGGGGAGAGTTGACACAAACTGTACCCATTTATGAAAAAAAGAAAAGAGTTTGATGAAGGTCTGCTAAGAAAAGAAAAGAAAAAAGAAAAGAAAAGAAAAGAAGAGAAAAGACAAATCTTCTGAGATACCAGAACTAAGTTACACATAGTTTCATTAAATTTTTCTCATGACCTCAGACCTCAGCCAATGTGAAATCTAGTTTCTTGTGGTGACATTACTTTCTGGCTATTGCTAACAGCATGATATATTTGAAACATTTATTTAAACAGAATCTATTTATATGCAATAATGCTACCACAGTTTTATTGAACAGAATGGAAAATATTTTTAAAAAGCCTAACTCACAATGGAAATTTACCAAGACAAAATAATTTTATGATCATATATAAATGAATATATGAATATGTATCATTTTCTCAATTAACTTTGGCAGAAATATAGATCAGGAAGAAGAAATAAGTTGTTCTTATGAGATTTTAAAGTTCTGAATAAGAATTGCATTATGAAGATTAACAAAAACCTATCTTGGTGGGGAAGGGAGACTGTATTTCCCCCAGTCAGATGCTTCACCAGTTTCATAGACACTTGTTTACACTAATTACTGTTGCTGTTTGTTTTCTTGTGAACCTGTTTCATTTTAGGATTTCAGGTTGGATAATATTAACAGTAATCTCCAAGTTAACCTTAGCCACTAACCAGTCTCTCTCAAGCTGAAGAATTATCTCCAAAGGGCTTAGGAAGATCACCTGTATACCTATTAAAATGATGAGATAATCTTGCTCTGTTTGTAAAAGAGAGGATCACTTTATTCACTGAAGACAGTGATACAGAGCAAACAGGTTTCCACTCTTGTACAGAAGACAGACTCCAATCCTTGGTTTATTGGTTACTAACCCTGGGATCTCAGGCAAGCTACTTCACCTGTCTGAGCTTAACTTGTTCATTTGTTAAATAGAGATAAAAAATACATAACTCATAGAATATATTCAAGATAAAACAGCTGATACATGTAAGAGCCAAGAGCCAATACAAGCAATAAACACTGGGTCTACATGAAATGTTGGTATCTTAGCCCCGCTTTGTATTATGTGTTTCTTCCCTATCACCTTTGAGATCTCACTTTACTCCCTGCCATCCCCTTGGCATCCCTTTTGGACTGCTCTGTATTCCAGTCACTCAGTTGTAATCCTTGCCTTGCTGAAATCCCTGCCTGGCTAATTCTCACTGAAATCAACTGTTTCCACAGCTCATCACACCTCGGAAACCAGTTCCGTGCTTCGAAGCTATCAACTACCAATCTGCTAAATTCAGTTCTGCCAAAGGGCTAATAAGCAAGAATCGAAAGTATTTCCTTTCTTCTTCATAGGCAGATAGATCAGTGATTCTCTGGAAAAAAGTCTTTTCTTTGGTTTATAGTTTGTGGGTGATTTTCATAGGAGAGCTTTGGGATCAACCCAAAAGAGAAAATATTTCGGGGTAGATACAGCTTTGTGGTCCCCCTTGAATCATGTGGTGTTCCCTGGCAACCATGAATGAACCTGGTTTTCTTCAGTTCTCTACCACTGTATCTCCCTTGGGAGGGATTAATGTAAAGAGAAAGGTGAAATAAACTTGTATTTCCTGTGGAAACTAAGGACAGCACACAGCGTGTGTCTATGCTTGTTGGCAGAGGCACAATGGGCTGGGAACGAACGATTTGTGTCGCATCCCAGGAGCTCATAATTTGTTTCACTCTTACATCATTATTCTTCACTTTTATTTATTCACCACTTACTATATGTCTGATGCATTTTTAAGTGTTTAAAAAAACATGAATTATCATACTCTTGTCAATTATTGATGAGTATTTATTAAATACTTATCATATTTCACTTCAAACTGAGAATTTAAAAAATACATTGTCTACACAGTTAATCCTTGGAACTGCACAGTGATTTAGACAATATCTCCTTTTCAGAGATGCAGAAACAGAACTTCAGAGAAATTAAGTAAACTTCCCAATGTCACATAGTAACTGGTAGAGCCTGGATTTGAATCAGGCTATGTTTGACTTTATAGCCAGGGCTTTACCCTCTCCCACACCGCCTCTTCCTAAGGGACCCTGCTAATTGAAGGCAGTAATGCTGAGGTACTAGAAGAAAAGAGAGATCATTCAGAAGCCTGAAAATGCAAGCAGAATCTGACTGTGGCATTGTATAGTCTGAAAATGAAAGGGTAGAGATATTGCCATGGTTTTGTGCAAAAAATGAAATATGAATGTATTTCTTTAAAAAAAAAAGCAAAACAGATTAACTGTTGGGCAGAGTTGTCTTAAAAATTCCTTCTTTCTGCAGATATTATTTTCATAATCCTTCTTTATATTAAGCCAAAAAGTGATCTTGGAACTTCCATCCATTGCTTCTACAGCCTACCTTGGGAGCCATGCTGATAACGGTTGATGCTTCTTCCTTAGAGTAGATGGGAGCTACGATGTAATCCTGAGATCCTGGCATTCAAGATTATGTTCCCTTTTGGGTTCACTATGTCACACTGCTGACAGCCCACTTCTAAAACTGAAGTCCATGGGTCTTGTTTTACCCACACTGCTGTTAGATCAGGTTTGGGGAAATCTGTACATGTACAATTGACTTTTTTAAGCAAAGAGAAAAATTAACATTTAAGCTTATTAAATGTTAATTTTTAGTTTGAATCAATTATATAAAGTTTAAGTCAATTACATAAATGTTCATTTTTTAAATTGAGTCAAACATTTAAGGTGAATTAATCTTGTCATATTTTGACCTTATTCAGCATTATGCCAATTTGAAGCTCATCTGTATGGGTCAAAGACAGTAGTGAAATCTGAATGAGATCAACTCCTAAATTCAGGCCTTGTGGCCCAGTAGTAGGAACCAGTCTCCAAGCTGACCCCTCATTACTAGTCATCCTCAAAGCTATCTGCAGAATTATCTCCTGTTTGTTTCTCTCTTTTTTTAAACTGACCATCACAAGAAACTTGTCAGATGGTTCTGCAGAAACTTATTTTATGACACTTTTCTAATCCTTAAGTCTTCTATTTAAAAAGAAAAGGTTTGCTTGACATGAGTCATTCTTAAAGAACTCATATCCAATTCCACTGCATGACATTTAAATTAGTTGACCATTTTAGCAGTATGTTTTGGTTCCTGTCAAAAAAAAAATTGTAATTCTATCAGTTCACAATTTACTAGAGCATGAAATAAACAAATTATAGAAGTTCTGTTTAGATTTTCCTAAAAAATCTACAAACACACACACTCTGTAACAAGTCCCAAGCCAAAGCATGAGTTTTCAAACATTGCCAGTATTCTATCTTCATTGAGAAAATACAAAAAGGACATGTTTAAGTGCTTCATAGTAACAATGCATTAATTATGAAATGCTATTTCAAATACACACATGAGAAGTAAAATCACATGAGCAAGACCAAGCACATAACTGTGTCAATTATTCATTATTGTTTCTTAGGAACCTTAAAAGACTTATCCAATTTTATCAATTATAGTAGCAAAAATAAGTCACAGTTATATAGCACTTTACAGTTTGTACAGGCCTGTTTTTTAATTGAAGTATAGTCAGTTTACAATGTTGTGTCAATTTCTAGTGTACAGCATAATGTTTCAGTCATACATATACACACATACATTCATTTTCACATACTTTTTCATTATAGGTTACTACAAGATATTGAATAGAGCTCCCTGGGCTATACAGTATAAACTTGCCATTGATCTACTTTATATATAGTAGTATCTGCAAATCTTGAACTCCCAATTTATCCCTTCCCATCCCCTTCCCACTGGTAACCATAAGTTTGTTTTCTATGTCTGTGAGTCTGTTTCTGTTTTATAAATAAGTTCATTTTTGTCTTTTTTTTTTTTTGAGATTCCACATATGAGTGATATCATATGGTATTTTTCTTTCTCTTTCTGGCTTACTTCACTTAGAATGACAATCTCCAGGTCCATTCATGTTGCTGCAAATGGCATTATATTATACTCCTTTATGGCCAAGTAATATTCCATTGTATAAATATACCACAACTTCTTTATCCAGTCATCTGTCGACGGACATTTGGGTTGTTTTCATATCTTGACTATTATAAATAGTGTTGTTATAAACATTGGGGTGCATGTATCTCTTTGAATTAGAGTTCCCTCTGGATATATGCCCAGAATTGGGATTGCTGGATCATAAGGTAAGACTATTTTTAGTTTTTTGAGGAATCTGCATGCTATTTTCCATAATGACTGCATCAAACTACATTCCCACCAACAGTATAGGAGGGTTCCCTTTTCTCCACACCCTCTCTAGCATTTATCATTTGTGGACTTTTTAAAGATGGCCATTCTGATTGGTGAGAGGTAATATCCCACAGTAGTTTTGATTTGCATTTCTCTGATAATCAGCGATATTGAACATTTTTTTTTTCATGTGCCTACTGGCCATTTGTATGTCTTCATTGGAGAATTGCTTGTTTAGGTCTTCTATCCATTTTTGGATTGGGTTGTTTTATGTTATTAAGTTGTATGAGCTGTTTATATATTCTGGAAATTAAGCCCTTGTCAGTCTCATCTTTTGCAAATATTTTCTCCTATTCTATAGGCTGTCTTTTTGTTTTGCTTATGGTTTCCTTTGCAGTGCAAAAGCTTATAAGTTTAATTAGGTTCCATTTGTTTACTTTTGCTTTTATTTCTATTGCCTGGGTAGACTGCCTTATGAAAACATTGCTAAGATTTATGTCAGAATATGTTTTGCCTATGTTTTCTTCTAGGAGGTTTATTGTATCTTGTCTTATAGTTAAGCCTTTAAGCCATTTTGAGTTAATTCTTGTGTATGGTGTGAGGGAGTATTCTAACTTTGTTGATTCACATGCAGCTGTCCAGTTTTCCCAACACCACTTGCTGAAGAGACTGCTGTTTCTCCATTGTATATTCTTGCCTCCTTTGTTGAAGATTAATTGACTGTAAGTCTGTGGGTTTATTTCCGGGCTCTCTATTCTACTCCATTGATCCATATATCTGATTTTGTGCCAGTACCATGCTGTCTTCATGACTGTAGTTCTGTCTGTCTGGGAGGGTTGTTCCTCCTGCTTCATTCTTTTTCTTCAATATTGCTTTGGCAAATCTCAGTCTTTTGTAATTCCATACAAATTTTAGGATTATTTGTTCTAGTTCTATGAAAAATGTTCCAAGTAATTTGATAGGGATTGCACTGAACCTGTTAGATTGCTTTGAGTAGTATGGCCATTTCATGAATATTAATTCTTCCAGTCCAAGGGCTTATACAGGCATCTCATCTGATAAATAAGTTCCTATGAAAGAGCAGCACTCTTTGGAGAAAGTGAAATTTAATGGAAAGAAGATGGGTTTTGGAGTCAAATGTGGATTTAAGTCTTTGTTCTACCCCTTACGAATTGGATGAACTTGGGAAAACCAGGGGATATCTTTGAAACTCATGTACACATATATACATATGACTTAAAAAGCCTACTATTACAAGATTTTCATGATGATTAAATGAAATGATAATGCATAGCATCCAGCATGCACATATGCTCATAACTGTTGGATTTTTTTCTCCTTCTAATTCCCCACTTTGAAGAACCTAGCTCCACATGCATTTTTGCATACTCAACTTTAACTAGGCTTTACTGCACTCAAAACATCTATTTTTATTCTGCTCAGTATTGCTGAGTTTGTCAGAACTATATGGGGCCATGAAACCAAAACAAAGAACATAGCCACTGAGAAAAGATTCCTTTCTATAAAGGGATGTAATTATTATAAAGGTTGCTCACTTTAATGCTGCAGAACAACTGTACTAAATAAAAGGAGTTTAGGAGACAGCAAAAAGACAAATCATGATGAATGGTTCAAATCACGAACAGGAAATAAACAGGTCCAACCTGAAAGTTGTACATTTTGGTAAAAGAGCCTAGCCTAGTTTTTAAACAACTAAATTCAATGAAAGAACACTAAAAATGGCAGAACAAACATGGTACGAGTAGTTGAAGACGTTTTTATAAACCAATGATATTTTGAGCTGTATTCAGGTAGGCATTGTGCCAAAACTCAATGCTCAAAATAATTTCATTTGAATAGAACACTAAAAAAAAATACCTCAATTAAAAATTTTAAAATCCAAGTATTAGAGGCTCAGAAGGGCTTTTATGATCATGAGGATATCAAATTCCCTAGTTTTTCAAATGGAGGAGTTAGAACTCTGGGAGGGTAAATGACTCAGGTCCAGGACCACACATTTGAACAGGAGTAAATGTGGGAACAGTTTCAAAGTCATCTAATTTTTGAGTCCCCTGTTTCTGCTACTAATGATTATGTGTCTGATCCTAATGTCAGGGGTGGGTCTCTCTATCCTGTGGGTCTGTGTACATCCTACCTATTTCTGACAATTTAACCAAGACATGGAAATTAATATTTCCATCAGTTTCTACAGGAAATCCTATCACAGCCAAAATTTCTTGTTTCGTATAAACTTTGCTGAAAGGTCAGGAGTCATGGGAGGGAGGGGGAGTTAAAGCCCAGTATTAGCAAAGAAAATTGACATCTGGATTAAAGGATAGTTGAATAAACAGAGCTCGAGAGACACACAGAGATTTATCTCCCTGGAGCTGCGTGTTTACATTTCAAAGGAGGCTGAAACCCTGAGCTATTTTGTTTGTTTGGCCAAGGGTTATAAAAATTTAGGGACCAGAGAAGATTCATTTACATTAGGGACAAAGATATCTCTCCCTCTGTCCAGAGGGGAGCAGGGCAGCTGTCCAACTCCTTTATAAATGTTCAGATTTATAATTTCAGGCTTCCTGCAGTACAAACCCTGTAAGCAAAGACGACAGGGCCCCTCACTGAGTTGCTGCAGGGACGGAGGGGAGGGGGGCAGTGTGGTTATTGCTGTCGGTAATCATAAGTCTGACTGCAGAAACCTCCTGTTTTCTTTCAGGGCGAAATTAATAAATATAGACATTAAAATATATCAATAATGTATTTTCCCCAAGTTAAGATGACTTATTACTGATTATTACTGATTGGCTATTACTTCCTCATTGACCTCTTTCTATTTTCATTCTCCTTCTTTAATGGAAACACAACTATTTAAGAATTTACTAACCAGATTCAGCACTAAGAGCTTTATATGCATCAACTTATTTAATGCTTACAAAAAGCCTATGAAGAAAGTGCTTTTATTCCCATCAAATTGTTGGAAAAAAACTGATCAACAAACTTGACCAACACAACAGGTGAAGAGCAGAGCTAAAACAGCCAGTGAATTGCTAAATTCTAACATGTCTCTTTTGGGTCAGAACCTATGTTATTTCTCCTGCTCTGCACCAAACGCCATTATAATGTCCAAGATAGCAACCTTGACTTATCAAATTCAGAAGCTGCTGGCACGTCTCAAATGCTCTAATCTTAGCAAAATAATCTTACCAATTACTATTTGATGGTATTTGTGTATCTGACAGTATGAAAACTACATGCATGTGTGTAGGAGATAATATCCACACTCTTATCCTTACTCTGAAAGTCTCTAATATCATAGGGACTGAGGGCTGAGAGTTCAGGAGTTTGTTTCAAGAAAGGAACACAAGTCTTAATGATAAATGCTTGGTCCAGGATGATAACTTTGGTCCAAATACTGAAAAGCATTTTACATGTGTTGCCAAGAGAAGAAAACTTCATGCTCCTTAGACTAACCTTGCTCTTCAGGGACCAGAAGTTCCAGCAGTTCCAGCAGCACCTGGAGTCTTGTTACAAAGCAAGGTGGTGAGCCCTGTCTGCATTTTTATAAGATTCTCAATGCACATCACAATTTAAATTTTTAAAATTTTTAATTGAAATGTAATTGATTAACACATTAAAATTAAAGAAGCAATTCTTTAGAACAGTTTTAAGGCTTTAAGGTTTTCCCTCTGAGACCCACTGATGAAAAGTAAAACCAAGCCATCCCCCTGTTCAGGTGCTGCGTCAGAGAACTGCCGCCGTTAGACCCTGAGTCATGTGCTGTCTGCTGCTTATCCTGAAGTTTTCCACAAGTCCCAAAATAAGGCAAGAGAAAGTTCTCAGACAGTGTGATGTGGCATGACTCTGCAATAAATAGTCTGTTTAAAACAGAGTGAATCATAAGTGTGATTTACACTGAGAGGACAGACTCATGAATACTGATTCTGTACTGGAAAAAGATGTTTTCAGATGCGTTGACTTTTCTCCAGATCAGATTAAAACCACTTTGCCTTTAACATCAAAAGGTTTCTGATGTGATACTTGAACATCAATCCAGTTTATCCCATTTTTCTTGACAGATTTTATTATTCCAGTAGATCTAAATCACAGGTGCTGCTCAAAGAACGGAACCAAAGAGAAGCTGCCGCCCCCTCTCTTTCGGACAAAGAATGCTCCCCGACCCCTCCTCCCGACAGAGCTTTCACTCCCTGTCCCTAGGATGTCCAGACCCCCATCATGACGACCTTCTTTTGCACGTTTGGTTATAGGAATGGCACAGATTCATTTCTTTCCTAAATAACTACGAGAGGCAAAAAAGGGTCAAATTTACAGGAGTACAGAGCTTGAGAAAACCACAGATTCCCTCCCGTGTCTCTGTCTGTCTTCCCCAGTTTCCTTTGCAGACTGCTGGTCTGGTCCTATCCCGTAAATTCTGGGCAGGATTCTTCTCTTTCTCACTTGCCTCACTCTTAAGAAACTCCTCTGTACTTACATGCTGATGTGGAGGGATTATCTTCATTCTAAACCTGTCTCCTGAGCTCCAGAACTGCAGAGCCAATGGCCTATCTCCACGGGTACCTCAGGCTCAACCGACCCACAGCGGAACTCAATACCCTATTTCAAAAGCTCTCCTCAGAGCATTTTCCATCTTTGGAAATGCTAACTCCATTCACCTAGATGTTCAAACCAGAAACTCCACAGTTATCTTAGAGGCCTCACACAAACCATAAAGTCATTTAAAATTTTTTTTTTTTTTCATTTTCTGGAGTGAGTTCCTTACCCAAGATTTTGTTGATTGCCTCGGTGTTAGCTCTCCTCGTGGACTAAAATTTTCGTTTCAGACTCTTCTTCAGAGGGAGCTTTTGGATTTCACATTTCTCTTTCTCGCTTTCTAGCGCCTTGACTTTCTTCTAGCCATTTTGCTCTTAGCTCTACTTGACCGCTGAGACCTCCTTTCCAGAACAGAGTTCTTACATGGGTGGCTGACACCAGAGGCTGTCAGTGAGGAGAAAAGAGATTTGGATGTGCAATGGAGGGGTGGCTTCTCCCAGGGCCAGCCTCCAAGCCTTCCTCTGTCTCCTCTGATCTCTAAAGGTTACGCTGACCCACACCCTGGGTGGGCAGTAATCACAGCCTTTTCAGGTGCCTCCTTTCATGGTTGGGAATCCCTGCTTAGGTGCTAAATTCAAAGATGTGAGTGGGGCTCTATTCTTGGTATCCTTTTTATTTAAATAAATTTTTCTATTTGAGAATAGTTTTTAGATTTACTGAAAACTTGCTAAGATAGTACAGAGTTCTCATACATCCCCCACCCAGTTTCCCCTATTACTAACATTGTGTATCAATGAATATGATACATTTGTTACAATGAACCAATAGGCATATATTACTATTAACTAAAGTCCATGCTTCATCCAGATTTACTGACATTTACCTAATGTCCTTCTGTTCCAGGACCCTATCCAGGATACCACACTACATTTTGGTGTCTCTTTCATCCCAGACATCCTGCTAGAGCTGAGATCTTGGCTGCCCCTGGCTGTTTCTGGACCAGAACTCAAAGGGCCCATGGGTTCCATGCTCCTTTATTGCTGTGTGTTTGTTCCCCCTTTTCTAGCCCATAGAGATTTTTTTTTTATTTATACAAGAAGATATATCTTCTTAATTGAAAAATGTTAGTTATTATCTCCCCAAACTTCTAAAACCTGAAATCACAGGACTGATTGGAAAATTGTCCTCTTCTTCATTTCCAGCTGGTCACCAATTCCTCTAGATTTATGTCCATCACTTCTCTGAAATTCTCTCCTCTCATAGTGCCTCTGCCTTAGATTAGGACCTTGTCACTCTTCATTAATATATTTTGATACTTTGCTTTTTATTTAACTTTTACTGTGTGCTTACTCTGAGACAGAATCTATTAAGCAATTTGCACACATTATCTCATATAAACCGTATTACAAACCTGAGTGATACAGGGTAATATTCCCACTTCCCAAAGGAAAATCAAAAGTTCAGACACGTTAAGTGACCTGTCTAAGGTCACAGAGCTATTTAGAATAGCTGTGTGAGTATCCAAAACCAGGTGTCTATAATTCCAGAGCCGAAGCTCTTAAGCAGTGCAACATGATATCTAATTAGCCCTTATGCTGTATATCTAAAAGAATATTGTTCCCAGGTATGTATGTGTGTGTGTATATATATATATATATATATATATATTTCCCCAACCTATTCTTCATATGATGCACCAAACATCTGTGAAAGTACCTTATTAAGGCACCCTACCAGGCAAAAACCTTTGACAATTCTCAAGGTGTCAAGATTAAGTCCAAAGTCCGTGGTACAGCATACAAGATTCCCTATTTTCTGGCCTTCCATCTTTCTCAACCCTCATCTCCAACTGGCAGCTGTCAACGGTAGTCATTCACATATTAAATGAACGACTAAGCATCCTTAAAACTGCCCACTGAACTGAGATTCAGACAGGCTTATAGAGGGGTGGAGGTGAAAAATAAATGAGAACATGAAGAGAGGGAATTACTATTTATATCCTTCTGTTTCCTATGTAAGTGCCTCTCTTTGGCCATCTCCATCCCATCCCACTCAGCCTACGTTTATTTACAAGAATGTTTCTCATATCACAAAAGATCCGTAATTTGAGAGAATTATTTAAAGCAGGAAGTGAAACTTTACAGCCCCAAACAGCACATCAGATACTCTGTTTCTTTAGAGTCAACATGATTCTGCTGCTTTCGCTATATATTGACTCACTTGAAACAGTGCTTGAAAAAGACCTCAAGGCACTAAAATTACCTAATTGAAAATGAAATTGTTTTGAATTAGTCTATGAGACTCTCAATAAATAGAGTCACAAAGTTCAATTCTCTGTGGGCATCTCTGATATTTTATCTCCAATATACTACTGATGATAATTTCTGCCCCCTTTGGCTCAGAGAACTAGGAGAGGAAATCAATGTCCTTTCTATCAATGCATTAAAATTTAAGCAACAAAATAAAGTCCAAGGATTCTTGAGTGCAAATCCTGGCAAATAAAAACCACTGTGATTCAGCAGGTAGGCAGGCACTAAATTCTTACTGACTTCTCTGTGGTGAACCATCCTCTGTATACTTAATGTCTTAAAACTTAGTGTCCACATGACAGAATGTACCATTAGACTTAAGATTCTAACTTACGAGACAGACTTACCAAATAAATGACCAAACAGATAGAGGAAATGGGATGCTAAGATTTGTTGGCCACAGTTATGCAGACAATATAGGCTTTCTCTCCTAGGACACAGCCATCCAAATTGCTAAAGACCTATTCATATGATATTTTAAAAGTATTTACCTTTGCTACCTTCAAACATAAATGGTAATATGAAATAGGTTAAGCAATAGATCACTTTACTTCAAAGCCATCGCATTAATTTCTCTCAGTAGATATTTTTACCTACTAAAAGCCATTAAGCTAATTTGCTGAACACAGTATTTTCTGTATCCTGAAATCATGTTTCCATTAAAAATTCACATAGCGTTTTATTCAGATTGTACTGACACAAAGGCTTTTTATCTCATAGTTTGTCCTGATGATGCAATGTTTGAAATAGTGGTTTTAAAAGAGCTTACTAAAAGCTCGTTTGCATGTAGATGTGCACATGATTTATATCGAATCTATTGCGAATGGTCACTGAAACATTTATAATTGGGTTATTCAAAGTAATTAACTATAGTCAAAGTCCTTTCAAAACCTCTAGCAGAAATAGCAAATAGAAGCATCCCCCTCAATTATGTCTCGCTTTTAACCATTTTTATACTCTTCTAAGTAATATTCTTTGGTCAGAGTTGTGAACATTGAGAAGCCTAAATCTTTCAGGTTTTTTATGTGGGAAAATGTCATTAGACATGAAGTGGAAAGAAATATCACATCTTGAAAAACCAGGAGATCTCAATTGCCTTCTAAAATATATTTTTTTGTTCAGTGTAATTGACATGACATTGGTAGTTTCAGGTGTGCAACATACCAAGGGGACCTCAATAGTTTTACCTCTCAATGTGCGCAAGATCCTAGAAGCTCTTTAAATTGACGCTCTTTAAAAAACAGGAATACTGGGGAAATTTAGACATATTATTTCACTGTTCAAACTGCCATTAATTCTATCCCTGCATGTTTAAAATAAAGTAGGTGTTTCTTAATAATCTGTCCTTTTCTTCCCCTAGCGCTGGCTCGGTGAAACAGAAGGTTCCTATAAACACTGGTGGGTAGAAAGGGCAAGTTTTGATGGCCAGCAGTGCTGAAGGACTTATTTTCATAGCAATTTAGCAAATTTCAAATAAAATCATGATGATTTCTCTACCACAAAGCAGTGACAATTTTAATTATTCTACGACTTTAACCAGTATATCTTGAATTAGGCTGCTTAAAAATCATTACATAAACTGACAGGTATAATTTTTTTTTCTGTTGTAGAAATTCTTTTGGGGTTTAACTTTAATATAAGAAAGAAGCTAATTATTTTGCTCTGAGTGCTTTATACCAGTAGTTATTGATTTCACCTTATCCATATTTTTTATTATTGTCTAATTTTTTTTTATTAAAGTATAGTCATTTTATAATGTTATGTCAATTTCTGGCATCTAGCATAATGTTTCAGTCATATATATACATACATATATTCATTTTCATGTTCTTTTTCATTATAGGTTACTACAAGATATTGAATATACTTCCCTGTGCTGTACAGAAGAAATCTGTTGTTTCTCTAGTTTATATACAGTAGTCAGTATCTGCAAATCTCAATTATTGTTTTTAATAAATTGTAAGTTATGCTGCAACTCACACACCAACACCAGCACCAGTAGCTCAGGGAAACCTCTGGGTATTGACATTTCTTAATCCATTTATCACAGCCATGATTAAGCTGTGTTTCTTGATCCTGGGCTGATTACTTCTGACAGAGAACAATAACAGAATTAGGGCAACAAGGAGCAAGCCAAATGTACAAAATATGGAGCTAATTCTGTAAATTAGAGTTGGCCAGTTTACCTGGCACATTATAAACACTACCAGTCTACAGGGGTATCAAACATAGTTTTCTTCCTCCTGAGTACACCTACTACTGCTTAGTAAAATCTAATTAAAATTATATAAATTTTCAGTGAAAAAAAAAAAATCTAATCTCTCTTGAAGAAACAAAGCTTTCATATTTATTCTAGAGTTGAGAAAGAGTTCTGCCTGTGAGTTTCCCTAGGCCTCACGTTTAAAAATGGATTTTAAATGGAACTAAAAAATGACGTGAAATAAAAACCCATTCAAATACTCTAACACATAGACACACAGATACAGGCTCTCATACACTGGATCCCAAGGTCTGCTTATCCCACAAATGAACTTAAGATTGAACTTGGATTTTCTTCAAATTCCACTATCTTAATAAAAATGGCCCTTTTGGGGGGCAGTGGTAATCAGGCTTATTTATTTGTTTATTTTTAGAGGAAGTACTGGGAACTGAACCTAGGACCTCATGCATGCTAAACATGAGCTCTACCATTTGAGCTATACCCTCCCCACAAAATGGCCCATTCTTATGCATTGTGCATCAAAAAGAAAAGGCACTTCTACTTATGTACCAGTCTTTAAAATCTGTGAAAAGCCCAGGTCAATTTAGGGAATTCCAGATTCCATGTATAACAAGGAACCCTCAGCAATGGAATAATTTTCCCTAAACATTCTCATGACCCAGAAAATAGAAGAAGTCATCAAACTGTCAGAAGAAACTTGAATTCAAAATAAAGTTGCTTTTCTCAAGAACATAATTTAATTTGAACCCTCAGAGCAGTTACCAATTTTAGTTTCTGTGCTTATAGACAGTGACCTGTATGCCAAGTTGGTTCTTGTGATTAAATCAGAGAGACTTCCTGCTTTTACATGAAGACTCCTCTAGCTTGGAGAGAAAGTTCTGGCTCAGTGATGACCTAGTTTCATGCTGCAGAATGTGTCGCCTCCAGCAAGATTAGCCTTTTCCTTTTTCACTTCCCCCTCTCTCATTACAGTATTTTCACTTTAGGGTTGATCTTTCTTATTCTTATAATTAAAAAGTCTGGCTTTACAATGAGAGGCATATAAGTTACATCATGATATTTTAAAATGCATGGTGTATAGCAATTAAAAAGCAGTTAAATATGTGTCTTGCTTTTCCCTTTTTAGAGTTTCCAAACTAGTTATTACTGTTTTAATTTTGTCAACTACTCAGAAGAATTCCCAGGGAAGACCTAATTCTGTATGCTTCCTTTTCAATATGTACGCAGCCTGGGATTAGCAAGATTTAAATTTGTATTTAACTGTGTTTCATTAAGTCTGGAATGTTGACGGTATTCAATTCTGAAGGCATGGCAAAGGACAGGATCAGTGGATTTCAGATTTTTACAATTTCACATAAGAGTAAAATTTCAAAAGAATATTTTTGGAACATTTCCTAACTTAATTTTGACAAGCAGGGAGATTTAAAAATAACACATCTTATTAAACAAGTTCTACCCTGATAGATACCCTGCCATCATTTCACAGGAGACAGTACATTTTAACATGAGGAAGCAGAAAAGACAAGAAGAGAGGAGGCAGGGAAGAAGAAAGGAACGAGGAAGGATGAGAGAAAAGAAGGAAAAGATGGTCACTTTAACTGAATAAATATAATTTCATGAAAAACCACCATTCTTTGTTCAATCCATCTGTTTCACCATTAATGGTATGGACTAGAGCTTGGGAAACCTCTCTTGAGATCTCTGTCAATGACCTAATTTCATCTGTGTTTTTGTTTTTGAGAAGAGAACTTGACCCGAAAACATGTAGAAGATAAGCTTATTAGTTATCAGCCTATTGAGATTCTTTCCTCGGCTTTGCCACTACTTCCACTGTGACATGAATAAGTCACTCAACTTCCAGAGACTTCCTTCCACATGGCAGCCAGAATCAGTGTCCCCCTCGCCCTTCAGGAATTTTATAAGCATTGATTGAATCCAACAAGTATTTGTCAGTCACCTAAAAAACTGACAACGTGTATGTTAAAATACTTCGAAATCTATTCATGTTGATCACATGTGCGGAAGTTGTAGCCAAGTATGAGGGGAGTTTGGGCTGAATTCTAACACTATTCTAAGCAGAAGGAAACACTTACATAAAGCCCACAGGACATCATAGAGAAGGACACCTTTGGGAAACCACAAGAGCATGGCTGGAGTGTGCAGCTGGGGTCTGAGACTAAGCTAGAGAGTAAATGAGGGGGAGCGTGAAAGGTTTACAGAACAAGCACCTTATCTTGTGGGGAATGAGGAAGCAGGGTTTTAGCAGGGGATACGTGAGGAAATCCAGAAGGATCAGGGCAGGAGGGCAGGGATCATGCCGTCTCATGGATGCCACATCTTTAATGCACAACAACAAGCTCCCTACTCTTCACAGAGGACTTCCAAGTTCCAGGTACTATTATAAGTGCTCCATGTAGACTACTTCATTAACTTCCTCCAACAGCCCTTCCAGGAAGCATTAATTTTATATCCTTTATGAGTGAAGACACTGAGCTTTGAGAGTTTAAGTACCTTGTTTCTGGTCACATAGCTAGCAAGGGGGAATGGGATTCCAACTTCGACATCAGATGTCAGAGGCCAAGTTCCTCACCACTGATCCACCCTGCCTCTGTGAGCCACAGAAAGAGCTCCACAGGCAGCATGGAGTGAATGATCGCCCTTCAGCCTTCCTGCCATTGACCAAAACCATTACGTCCTTTGAGAGCCAATCTTTGTACTTTCCCAGGCAAGTTGACGCCTAAACCACTCTCAAGAGGTCACAGCTGTACTTGAAAAAACATAAACCAAACTTCCCAGTAACACAGACTCAAATTTTTTATCCTCCCCTGATATTTAATTTTAATATTCTTTGCTGCAACTTATCCCTTTCTTGGTAGAAATGAAGAACAGCTGGGCACCTCCTCTTTAAAACAATGCTGGGAAGCTTGAGGGACCATTTAATTTCCCTTCAATCATGCTGCAAATATCAATTCCATTAGCCTTTTCATAAACCATCTTTCGGCCAAGGAAAGTAAAAAACAACTCTTTGAAAAAATCTATTATTAATACATCGAATGTCCTGTAATGGAAACCAGCCTAATTGATTTCTCAGAACAAAAGGATGTCCCCTTCCATCCTCTTAAAAAGAAACTGGAACTTGCATTCTCTGCAGGTGCTATGCTAGACACTTTCCCATAGGATGTCTACTTACTCCTCAGAACCTTTTGGGTATGCTGTATCCTCACTTCACATAATTTACTTTTCTTAGGCAAAATATAGAAGCTTGAGCTTGCTCTCTTATTTAACTTTGCTGAAAGTTTTCAGTATTTTTCCATCTCCATGTTCAGACTATATGAGAAAATGTCCACATAAACCATGAGAGATTCACAGTCGGCTGTTTGTACCCACGGGTTCCGCATCCACAGATTCAACAAACCAAGATTGATCCAGAAAGTTCCAAAAGAGCAAAACTTGAATTTGCTGTACACCCAGAACAACTTACATAGCATTTACATGATATTCAGTGTTATAAGTAACCTAGAGATGATTTAAAGTATATAGGAGGATGTGCTAGGTTATATGCAAACACTCTGCCATTTTATACAAGGGGCTTGAGCATCCTTGGATTTTGGTCTCCCCAAGGGGCCTAGGAACGAATCTCCATGGATACTGAGGGATGACTGTGTACGTACTATGAAAAGGGGGCATTCAGTTACAGCCCCACACGTTCACTGTGCTGTTTAGACAGACCTCATCTGCACACTTGCATGAAACACGGTACTCACCAATGGTGTAGAACCTCTTCAGTTCACTCCTTCGAGAAGGATGCTTCTGGGAATTTGCTGTGTTGTTCTGTTCTTCTTCAATGATGGGCGTCTTGGGTGCAGGGGGTTTACTGGCTTGTGGCATTTGCTTTCCTGCACCAGCCAAAGGGTTGAACCCTGGAGCAGTAATATCCACAGACTGGGACTTTTTCTTCAACCTACAAATGAAAAAGACCACATGCTGTAATTACTCACTCCAGAGAGAGACACATTGTTTTCATGTTTCTCTCTATCATAATTTTTTTTTTCAACAGCTGAGTTATATTTGGCCCTGAAATAGGACAAGGTTTATTCAGAAATTATAGACTTTCCCTACAGTATTTTAAATTCTTCAAATACTTTTGGAACTAATAGGGGAACAAAATTTTCTTCTGTTTTATCTTTTTGAAAGGTTTCACTAAAATACACTAAAATATAAAGTGATAAACGACTTTCATTTTTCAAACTAGCAAACTAAAATGTGGTGTCAGACACATTTTAAGATAATGCATTTTGCAGTTGGTTTTAGTTCTGAAAAGAGTATTTTTTAATTCTATAGTAAAATGTTAGCCAGAAATAAATAATTGCAACCCAAACAATAATAATGAAATGCTTATCTGTATAAGTAGAGGCTGCCAGTGCTTTTCAGTTTAATCAGTAACAGCATCTCAGCTGGAAAAATTATAGTTTATACTGTTTCTCCAGATACTCTCAATGGCAATAAATGTATTGCTTACTTCTACATTTTAGAGAGCTGACATCAGGCCTAACATGGAGAGCAAAAGGTTATCCATAAAACATTTTCCCCACTCATGCATGAGAACATGTCTCTTTGTGTAAAAATAATCAGTAAGTGATAGGAGTTAAATTCATACAACTTCTAGCTACACAGCTTGATATTTGTCACATAACTGAACCCTAAGCCCTGCTTACTTTTGGCCCTTGGTACTTCTGGAGGCCAACATTAAGTGCCATTTTTCAAATCTTAACTCCCTATGGAAAACAAATTGGCAGTTTTCTTTATCAGTTACGGTAATCCTACCTACACAGTTGCAATTTCCTAAAAGTCTTCACACATCTTCACACCTCCAGGCTTTACTTCAGCCTCCAGTTTCTGACCCCCTGTCAGACCCTGCTCGTGCTTCTAGGCTCAGTTTAGATGGGGCCTCCTCTGGGAAGCTTTCTATGACACGGCCCTTGGTAGCCTCCCACCATTCTGCATAGAGGGTTATTCATCATTAAATCTCAATAAGCTTCTATTAAATTGAATTTACCAGAGCAAAAGCTTTGTTAAAGGAATCAAATATATCAATCAGTAAAAGAGACTTTAATGAAAGTAGTGTTTACTAAATTTTAGTCATTTAATTATCACCTACATGATATCTGCCATATTCACATACCATTTATATTATCTACTTACTATTCATGAAAATTGACTCACTTTATCCAAATTGCCAATGAATATATTAACAAGTGCTCAACAGCACTAGTCTTGAGAAATGCAAATTAAGATCACACTGCACTCAGGGGGAGGGTATAGCTCAGTGGTATAGTATGCACTTAGCATGCACAAGGTCCTGGGGTCAATCCCCAGTGCCTCCATTAAAAAAATAATAATAATAATAAATAAATAAATAGACCTAGTTACCCCCCCCAAAAGAGACAAAAAAAATTTTTTTAATAAAAATTAAATTAAAAAAAGATCACATTTCACTCAGAGCCCCCAGAATGGCTAAAATGTCAAAGACATGATATAAAGTGTGGTGATGAGAAGCAATGGGAATTCTGGGACACTGTTGATGGGACCACTTTGCGCAAATACCTGGAATTATCTGCTTAGCTGAAGGCAATGCATCTTTTGACTCAGTATTTATCCTGCACATATACAGACATGTTCACTAAAAAATCCAGTCAAGAATATTCACAGAAGCACTATTTGTAATACACAAATATCGAAAACAACCCAAATGTCTCACCAACAGTAGAAATGGGTAAATGAGTTGTGATACTGCTTATAAAATGGAGTTTTTATACGGCAGTGGAAGTGAACAAACTACAATACTTGCAACAACATGAATGGTTTTCATAAAAATAATGTTGAACAAAAGAAGACAGATACAAAAAAGAACACAGTGCATGATTCCATTCATATAAAGTTCAGATAGAAGCAACACTATCTATGATATTAGAAGTGTGGGTAGGATGACTGTTGGGGAGTTATTACATCAATAGAGACAGAAAGGGCTTTCGGGGATTCTGGTACTGTTTTGTTTCTTGATCTGGGTTCTGGGTACCAGTATGTATTTACTTTATGAAAATCTAATGATCTATTGTTTTTGCATTTTTCCTGAGTATATGGTATATTCCAATAAAAAGTTTCCATCCAAAATGGACTGAATTTTTAACTTATTCACTTACAGTGAAGATTATATATAGTTACTGAATGGCTACTTGCCACAGAAAGGTGACAGTAAAAAGAAACAGAATGAAGTTCTTGGCCCCCAGCAGCCTCCCAAAGGTGGCCCTTGAGTGTCAATCCAAGAAGGGATGCTTTCCTCACTGGAGATGGCTGTTTCCCACCCCCAATTCCCTGCTTTTCATGAACTGAAAGGACTATTCATCCATTCCTCAGATGGTGGCTCTGAACCAGGTACTATTCTGGGCACCAGGGATACACAGTAAACAAAAGAGGCAAAACACCTGCCATAGTGGAATCCTCATTCTTATGGACGAAAACAAGTCATAAGCAAATGAATCAACCAATATTTAACAAATCAGGTGGCAAAAAGTGCCAGGGGTTAAAATGAAGCAGAAGAAAAGGGCTAGAGAGTAGAGGTGTACCCACGTACTCCTTTATATAAGGAGAGCCAAGGTAGGGCTCTCAGACCATCGGACTTTTGAGAAGAGACCTGAAAGCAGGAACTGTGAGCACTTTTGGAGAGCAGCATTCTAACAAGTGAAGAACTTGTTTTTTTGTGTTAGAGGAACAAAGTGGCTGGAGTAGAGAAAGGAAGGAAGACTGAAGCAGGAAATGAGGTCAACAAAATGGTGCTTGGGGGCTGGGGAAAGAGGACAGGTTACATACAGCTTCAAGGTCATTAAACACTGACCATTAAAGGCCAATGGAGGATTTGAGCAAATGAGGCATGGCATGATGACTGTATTTTAAAAGAATCATTCTGGTTGAAATCAGGTTGAAGAATGTATCTCCAAGTTAAGCAAATGATATGCAATGTCCTTCAAGGAGTAGCCACCAAAATCAACTAGCGTACCACCTACTTGAGGAAACATGGATTGACTTAGCACGGGGTTATCTACTTCTTATTAATGCCTTGATCTTCCCATAATATCATCCTTGTCCTAGTTTGGAGTTTGTAGACTGGAGCCAAAAGTTATAGTAGTACTAAACTCAGCTAAAGAAGGTATTAAGATTAATAAGTTAAGAAACAAGTTGGAGGTGGTTGAGGCAACAAAGTTAATTTGTTCCAATGTGGCTTTCCAGAAAAGGACGCTTAGACACAGAAAGACTCAGACTACACTAAAAATATTATATTGAACCCCAAAATATTATATTGAACCCTATATTGGCTAAGAAATCACCAATATTTGATCATTTTCTACTATAAAAATGCTAATTTTCTATAGCTCATCTTATAAACTTTATTTCAAAATTAAATTTGAGTTTCAATATCAAGCTTTTCTTCTTCTTCTTCTTTTTTTTTTTTTTTGTGGGGGGATGTGCAGAGGAATAGGGATTGAAAAGAAAGGTACTACATTTAACTGAAAGAAATCTAACTGCTCTCCAGGTCTCAGCAAAGATTATTTTCCAAATGCAAACATGAAAAATTTTATCTCAAATTCACATAGATTATTTTATCACCAGGAACTGTTTATGTTTTCTGTTGGTCTGCTGTAGAATGGATCAGAGTTACTAGACTTAAGCCTCACAATGGAGAACATCAGCAATGGCGACTTCTGTTTGATAAAGTGCTAGATACTATAATTAACGAAGTTCTCCATCACTGTAAACATCTAACGGTCCCCTAACTCCTTTCACAGCCTTCTTGGAATGAGCAAAGGACGTAGCTCTGGGCTCCAAAGGCCAAAGGCAAGCAGTCAATTTTCCCTCTTCTTTTTGTCCTTCCCCACCAGACACTCTCCCCAGTCAGGACTTGAAGGGTATCATATTTCCATTGTTACTGCTGGAGTCTGGAACACTGCTAGTAGGTTTGTGGGCTTGCTTAAGAAAAGACTTCATGTTGCATGTTCTTCGGAAGCAGAACCGTATGGGTAACTGAATTACTCCTCTAAAGAGTCTGAACGTGACTACTGTGGTTGACAACGAAACCTGTTAAATGCTACTTCAATTTCCACGCTTCATGAAAGGGAAATATTTCTAAATTTTTAACAATGTTCTTAGTTAAGTGTGCTAAACAAATGTAAATATAGCATAATAGACTCTGCAGGTGTACATGAGAAAAAACACCCACTGATGATAAATGAAACAGTGCAAATGGAGACAAAAAATTATCTCTTAACAGGCACTGAAAGGATCTGGGTTTAATGTGCTTTGCATCTCCAAAGGGAAAGAAGTGTCAATGTCTTAGATGGGGAAAAGGAAATAAATCAAAGGAGCCATCCCTCTTGGCCTGGCTCCAACAGGCAGACCATCTGATGCTTCATCATCTTTGCCTTTTCTCGCCCCTCTATTCTTGAACAACAAAGAACTATTCCTACTGCTCCTCACAGGTATTGAAATACTGCCTTTCAGCATAGCAACAACGTTGGACACTTGTCTGAGACTCAGTCTCCTCATCTATAAAGTAAGGATACAACATCCCCAAAAGGTTCTGAGGAGTAGGTAAACATCCTATGGGAAAATGTCTAGCATAGCACCTGCAGAGAATGCAAGTTCCAGTCTCATTATAAGAGGATGGAATGGGACATCATTTTGTTCTTCGGAATTCTATGGATGCTGAGGAAACTGCATCCATTTCTTAGGATCCTTCCCTGCTGCACTACTTAAGCTAAACATTGAGCTTACAGGAGGCTGCACTGCATTTCACAAAATGCAGTGGGGGTTTAACTTATTCTGGAGCATGGGTTTTGTTGAAGGAGTGGAAGATGACAAGAGGACAAGCTAAATGGGAGTCCTCTGTGTGGTGTGCAATATGGTATTTGTCCCATGAGAGTCCTCAGATCTTTTGGAAAACAACTGAATCCACTGGAAAGTTCACTTGAGTGTATATATATTTTTAATCTGTGTAGAGTTGACCTAAACTAGAAACCTCCACAGAGGTGACAGACCAGGGAATCAGGAGGAAGCAAGGACGAGAATTGGAAAGGAAGTGTGAGGAAGGCTTTTGACTTTCCCACTCTGTGAAAATAGGGTTCGTGATGATTTCAACCAGTTCTCCAAGGAGCAGAAGCAGCCCTGTAGGCAGATGATGAAATGTGAAGTCACAGGGACTAGAGGAAAAAAGGAATGGCAGAAAACTTCCAATACCGACCAACGTAAACTGAATTATTCTCATAGTAATCAGCAAGATTTTATTCTTGCATAACTTATTTCAACTTTACTGGGAACATAAGAAAATCGTCCACTCATTTTCAAAATAACTGAGTGGAATGCACACACCTTTTGGCTCAAAGGACCTAATAGACATCCTGGAGCCCGGAACGTGCCAACAGTAAGTGAATGTGGCTTTAAGTTGCTCAGCACACAGGACTTCTCCCCAGGATGCAGGTCAATCCTCTATCTCAATAGCTTTCACCATGGAGAAGCTTCTCTAAACGTTCTCTTCACATTTAGCCCTTTATTACTATGATCTATTATTTGTCATTCTCTTTCGGTCTTACTTCCCCATTTCCTCTCACTATGTGGGGTTTTCACCTTCTCACTATCTCCACCCTTCAATCATCTTCCCTTCAAGTCATAACCAAGTATTGCTTTTCATCTTTCTTTGTCATGCTTTGCATCTTTTAATAGTTTTGTTAATTTGTCTGAATACTTCATGACAGAACTCTACATTAATACTTTATGTATTTAAGTTGTACAACTTAAGTACCTAAGAAAAACATATTTTCACTTAACTTGAGTTCTTAACTGGAATTACTTCTTCCATCAAGTGGAATTTAAATTGTACATTCACTATAACTAACTGGATATATTCCTGAGCTCTCTAGCCAACTGGGAAAGAAAAAAGAATCTTCTATTACCAACTTACCAAGTAGCATTAGGATGCCCATGGCAATAGAAGCAACAGTTGGGAAGTCTACTCTAGTATAATGGGAATATCCCCTAGGCCATAGGAAAAGTTTGGTTGGGAGGTTAAAAATAGGGAAGCTAGAATCCAACTAGGATATTCTGACCAAAAAGCCACCGTTTAGAATTAAGAGACAAGAGACAAATTTCAGCTCTGACACACATCAGCCAGTGACTTTGGACAAGAACTTAGTCTGTCTGGGTTTTCTTATCCATAATGGTGGTATTCATGATTTGCCTACTTGACCCAAGGAAGTAAAATGTGTTAATTTCAATGATAGCACTTTGTAAGATGGACAGAACTCTACAGTACCAGTAGTGGCCAAACAAATTCACCCTGTGACCTCACTCATTTGTTGTATACTTACACAAATGTACACACACAGACGTGGATGCATGTAAATGGCTGTGCCCCACCGAAGACTCAACACTTGTGGTCCTTTCCAGTAATTTCCAATGAGAAGACCATCTGAGATTTGCACAACTCATTTCTGTTAGCAAAGCTGTCTCCCTGCTTCCTAAAAGAGCTAATGTAAGGATTTTTTTCTTTAAGTAGTAAACCTGCTGAGAATGCAGATTTTCCAAGTTGAGTACTGTGGTGCTGCAAAAATCTCGTCACTCAAAAAGAGCTTTTGAAAGCAGATGCCTAAAAAACTTTCACATTGCAAAATTAAGGGCTTTTGTTACCCGCTCCTGTACAGTTTGACTAAAAATCAGCAGCTAAAAACAAACCACAAAACCAGCAAAAAACAAGCTTATTCAGAAGTCCAACCAGAAGAAATGACAGATTGGAAGACTACATATTAAAACAAGAAAACAATCCCTCAGGATATAGAATATGTCAATTACAGTCTGCTCTATAATTGCCATGGCCAATCTACTCTTTGCACCCCCAAACATAAGAATTAGGACAGAAAATATCATTAACATGGGATCAGGAATTTCACAGTCTTGTTTTACAATTCCAAACCAATGCAAAACGTCTCAACGGAAGTATCCTTTGGGAGTGCAAATTGGTATGGGAACAGTTAATGGGACACAAAAATTACAGACACTTTGTTATAATAGGGTATGTTTCTAGCCCTGCATTCATTCTAAGAGATTTATGCTTTCCTATCTTGGAGATTCAGAGGACAGAAAATTCAAGAAGTGAGCCACAGGTGCAGTGACATGTAGAAATGGTTTGCTAGAAATTTTCTTGTTAAATGCAATTGAATTCAACTCAGTGAAGGACAAGGCTGGTATATCAATCATATAGAAGCATACATGTATTCATTGCTATCATTCCTAATTTTATAATAAGAATAGTAGAAATTAAATCCAAAACCAGTCTGCCTCTACAGAGTTCAATAAACCCTAAAAGGTTAGCATTTCTTACTGACCTTTCATGAAAAAGATATCTGAGTCCTCCAAGTTTGCCAGCTAGTTTATTTATAGCCCTGTGCTTAGACCAGCTCAGAGAAAAGAGGTAGGAGAGAAGCATTTTTTAATCAGGAGTCCTCACCACCAGATCAACTGAATTTCTACATTCACAGAAATTCAGTCTGCGCATCAATTCATTTCTAGGACTTAGCATAGTTCTTGCCATATAGAAGGCACGTAATAAATAAATTGGTACATGAATGAATGGTTTCATCATAGGACAAAGCCACAAGAAATAATACAAAAAATGCAAGCAAGTTCACATATAAAATCTATGAAGATAAACTGAGAGAGTAAGTAACTTTGGACAGTTTGGGAGCAGAAAGAATAATCAATGTAGTATATTCATATAACATAGGGTCCACCCCACCTGATCATGGGAAGGTTTTCGAGCTTAGATAGACAAAGGAAATTGCCCTCCTCCATTACCAATAGTATGACAAATCAGAATAATATTTCACTTCTTTTTCCACTAAATCTAGCTTTTTAATTTCTAAAGAAACACTCTATAGTCTTGATAAATCGACACCTTTATGTAAAACATTTCAGTGATGGCGTGGAGAACTGAAAGACCAAGGACCCTGGAATCAAAATCTGGGGTCAAGTTCGGGATGCACCACTTTTAAGTCCTCTAATATTAGATACTTTTTTGATGGGTAAGTTCTAATTTATATTTTTTGAGCACTCATAAAGAATTCTGTATATTATCTTTCTACTATAAAATTTCAAAACACTTATCAATAGTAGTAGAATTTTTTATGAGTTTCCCCTTCCACGTGCTCTCCAATTATACCACTATAATGCAAGCATTCACTTTGAAATTACACAAATTTCCAATTTATTTCGGTTTTTTGCCTTGGAACTTCAAAGCCTTTCAACTGGAAAATCCTGAAAGTAGAAACACATTATGCAAATTCAAAGATTAGGGCTTGAAGGATTTGGAAGTCAAATTTTTGTATATGTTGAACAGTCTTTTGCAATAACTCAGAAAGATGGAATTTAATTGTATTACCTTTGATGAAATGATTTGTCACATGCTATTGCCACATCGACTGTATTCTGTTTATTCATTTTAGGAAGATGGAATCAGAATAAATAAGACTATTTTAAGATGTTAGGCTTCTATCCAACATTGCTGATTAAAGGAATCTATTTTTAACATGGCCTATTACAAACTATCTGTATAAAGCATATGGACTAGTTGATTAAAATGTAGTTTTGCTTATGCACAACATAAGGTATCTCCAGACTTAATCAAGATAGCTTCTGCAGGTAATAATAATCTGGGCCACAGTCCAATGGTTTATAGTTAAAATGCCAATGTAGCACAACAATCTTCCATCTCAATTTCCCCAAATGAATACATGAGAAATAAAAAAGAAATAATAAAACATAGGTTTCTTTACATATTAATTCAGAAACTTGACGGAAAACATCACTCTAATTCATTGTTTCTTTACTTCTTTAAACCACCCCAACCTATTGATGAATATAACAAATCCTTAAGTCATCCTAAATGTTTTCAAGTGAAAATAATGCTTTGTGTTTTTTATATTTAAGATTGCATTATTGATTGTATTTTTGATTTACAAGGTTTTTTTTTGAAAACCACATAGATTCTAACTAGCTACCCGAGATAGAGCATGCCATGTCCTCTCTCCCAATGTGAGGATCTCTGGGGGATCTGTTACATTTTTTTTCTGTTCTAATAACACTGATTCAACACATGAAGGCTAGGTAGTGTGCCCCCAACCAATGAAGTTGGATTTTAAACTTTCTTCAGACAAACATACTATACAATATTTAAAATAACATTAAAGAGGTCATTGTCTTCCTTCCAATGGCAACTCTATAAACCTACATTTATCTTTCCCCACTATTTAAAAACACTTCCTATTACAGAAAAGGGTATGGTCCTCCTCTTGTTAAAGCTAATCTCTCCATGTGTTCTCTGAATCCAACTCCATCCTCTCTCTATTCTTGAGGTATTAAGATGTTAACTACTCGCTTCCCTCTGGAAATCTTGAACCAATTGAGGAATAAGGACAGGAGTCAGGGACCCCAACACAAGCTGGCAGCTTGGAGAAGCAGTATCCTGCTAAGGCTGCCCCATGTTCAGAGAACATCACAAGGATGCTGTGGGCTCAGGTCCCGAAGAGAGAAGGCAGAGGATGTGGGGTCACACATCTGAAGTCCCTTCCACAGCCTGAGAGGTCACTCTTCTTCCTTTGGGGAGGCACAGATGTAGAGAGCCAAAAGTCTCCTCCAAATCCCTCAGAAAGGAAAGACGTTTCTATTTTACATGCAAAAGGAAGGGATGCAGGCAAGGGAGACAATATTCCTGCTCCTTCGCTCCTTCGCTTTCACAACTTACTCCTAGGTTATCTGCTTTCCATCCTGGTCATGAATCGCTCCCTCTTTGCTAAACCATTCCTTCTGGCACTCAACCAGGTGCTAACATCTCCCCTCCCTTCAGGAAGACCACCCCCCCACCTTTTTTTCCCCCTAAGGCTACCATCCCATTTCTCGATTTCCCTTCTCAGTTTCACAGCACTTGGCTTCATGTCTTCATCAATGCACAATCCTCTCAGACCTGCCTTGCACCCACCATTCTCACAAAGCAACTCATTTAGGTTCTCCATCACGTCATGCAGTCAAAAGTTACCTGTTTTGGTTTTCACCTCTCTTAACCTTTTAGTTGCAGGATGCATTGATGGAGGCGGATGGTTCAAAGGGTAAGGCCATGGACCCAAACTTGGCTCCTTATCACAGCATCTTGGGCAAATTATTTAATCTTTCTACAGTTTCCACATTTGTAAAATGAGTTGAATTACCTTGAAGAGTTATTAAAAATATAACATCACCCATATAAATATTCAGCATGATGTGCACTGGTACATAAGTGTTCAACTTTTTTTTTAATGGCCCCTCTATCCTGAAACATTCTAGCTTAGAGTCCCTGACAAACAATTACTCTAATATTCCTTTTTCCACTTATTCCTTATTCCTTAAAAAGTTCTTTTTTCCCTTTCAGCACTAAATTCTGGAATACCCAGGGGCCTTACAGAGCCGGGCCTCCTCTGTCTATGTTCTGTATCTCCCTAAATGTTCTCATCTGTTCCCTTGGGGTGAAATATTTATATGCTGAAAACTCCCATACATAGACCTCCAGCCCACACTTTCCCCAGAAGAGCAAACTTAAATATACAACTAGTTACTTGGCCTTATCCATTACCTGTGGCCCATCTTAAACTCAACAGGTCCCTAAACAATTTCTTGATTCCCAAACTCACCCCTAATCTTCCTTTCTGTTTTATCTCTGTAAATGGCACCAACACCCAGAGTTACTCAAACTAGAAAACTGGAAGTTATATTTGATCCCTTCCTTTGCAACACTCTCCACTTCTAATTCATGAACCATTTCTCTCTATTCTGCCTTCAAATTATACTTTAAATCTCTCCACTCTTCATCTCCACTACCACCTCCTCAGTTATCAGCCCTCTGGATCAATGCCAAAGCCTCTATATTGGTCTCCCCATTAGACTTTTCTCTCCTCCTACCCTATTCTTACAGCGGCCATAACAAGCATTTTCAGCCTAAAGAAGATGGTGTTCTCCTGCTTCAAAGAATTAAATGGCTCCCTACTGTGACCTGAGGAATTTCTAAACTTCTTTCCATGCTCCATAAGGCCCTGTACATCTCCGTCTCTTCTTGATCACATGCTAGTCACCTTGATGTCCTTCAAGGCTCTCAAACATGCCAAGCTCTTTCCTTCCCCGGGGCCTTTGCATATGCTATCCCTGTTGACTGAAATGCTCTTTGAGTTGCTGGTTGCTTCTCATTTTTTAAGTGTCCTCAGGAAAACCATCCCCCATGATTCTAAGTCAGTTGTCTCTGACCTCCTACCTCCTAGCCCCACACAAGCTCAGGTTGTTCTTTAGGGCTCCGCTCACCTGCATCTCATGGTACTTATCACAAAGTCTAATGATACGTTTGTTTATGTTTACTTTTCTCTGTTCTGTCTCCCTCACTTTGCTGTTCGCTCTAGTGGAGCTGGAAGCCCATGCCCTTTATCCACCTACCAAGGGCCCTGCACAGTCTGTGCACACCAAGAATATTTACCCCATGAGTAAGAATCAATGAATAAATGAATAAATGATCCCTCTGCATAGATTTCCAGACATGTCTTTACTCAGTAGACTCACAGGGCATGAGGTTATGTTTACTCTCTCCATCTTCTTTCATTTTTAGTTTGGCTCAGTCACAATGTCCCAAATCTTTCTCAAGAAATTACTGTCACATCTTTGTGGTTAGAAAACCACAATAGTCATAACAGTTATGTGAAAACAGAGCATGTCTCCCGACCTATGAGCTGGACTAATTTTGAAAGCTGAAAATGATGGTTGAATACATCATCTCAGAAACAGGCCTGGGCTCGAAGACCCTTTTAAATATCTGTTGACATACTGGTGTTTTACTAATGGGCATTTCACTCCCATATTTTCCAGGCCTCATACTTCTGCAGATGGTAAATTACATTAGGAGGAAAATCAAATGGAGATTGAATGCAGAGAAGCAAAATATTACATATTAAAGCCAGGGAAAAAAGGGCAGTAGAAAAAATATATCCATATATATGTTAATTCCCAATTACATTAAGGACTGACAGAAATTCCTACATAACTCTATTTAAAATAGTATATTCATCAATCATCATTAAACTCACTCATCATTAGAGAATAAGAAATAAAATCAGATGATGGCAAAATGTAGCAATCTATATTTAACTGTAGATTGGAGAACCCTTAAAATCTGCAGGGAAGCTGAGTTCAACCACTTAATTTCACAGTGGCATTAATGGAACTAATATTTCTGAAGCTCATGCTATATATTACGTAAATCACCAATTACTGCCTTTAATCTATACGCCATAAGCTACTTAAGGTCAGGGATTGTCGTATTTATATTTGAACCTGCCAGTGCCCTGTACCCTGCCAGGCACACTAGCCACCATTAAAGGCTTGATTTCACCTAAGGATAAACTGAATAACCAGGTAAGTACAAATGCCCCAGGAAAGACTGCCTTGGAGCCTTCTTACGACCCTGGTAATGGCAGTACGGGACTGATCTGGGACCCTTTTCAGACCAGTGTTCTTGACCAGATTCTGCCATTACTAGGAATAAACCTGGCTCAATACACTTCCCCTGCACCTCCTCGTTCTTATCTGTACAGTGCTGATAACCACCCCCACGACAAGTGCCTCACAAGTTTACACGTCGTTGTGTTCCCCCAGCATCTGGTGACTCCCTCTGCATTTGAGGCACTATGGTACCAGTCCCCAGGGATCTCACTCGCCGGCATCAGCACTCTGCATTTTGTTAGGTACTTAAAGCCAACTCTCTCTTGTCAGATGGGATATTGGATGAGTTTTTTGCAGTCCATTCCTAACTGGAGATCCCTCATCTGCAGTTTCCTCTTTTTGAGTGAACGCAACTCTTCCCACTGGTCACGAATAGCTCCTTCCCCAGTCCCTGTGTACACTACCATGTTATTTCTGCTGGGGTTGCCTCCCTCCCACAGGCAGCCCTTTGGACAAGATGTAAGACTCTTTGAGGCCAGTCTTTCTCTCATATGGTCCCATCTTGCCAACAAGAAACAAGGATTCCTTCTCCTGTCGGTTTCAGTACATCCATGATGCTCTTTGCATCCCCTTGTCAGATTCTCCCTACTCTTTGATTCCTCACTGTTGAGTCAGTCTAGTCCACTGGTTCCTCAAGCTTTCTGGGTTGTCCCAGTGAGGGCGCCTGCACAGAGTTACCGTGAGGTTGGGGGCTGGGATAGGACAAGCTTCCCAGAATGCCAGCAGCTCTCTCTAAAAATCCTGTTCTCATCTCCAAACTGTTATACTGGCTGGTGGTGGGTGGTCAACTAAGAGTCAGAAAATCAATCCCTGACCATCAGCTTTTCAAATCCCGATCTGGTGGTCTCACCCCTCATTTTGAAATGTGCTAGTGACAGGTGTCTTCTCAGTTCCCACCAAAACAGAGAAAATGTCTAATTTTAACATCCTACTATAGACATAGTGTACCTTTAACCTTTCGTAAGGTCACTGCTCTCTTGCTAAGGTAGGGTGGGAACTGCCAAAGAAGGTGGTGACAGAATGGAGACACCCGTCCAGTTCAGGGACATTTCTAGTTAAATAGCATTTATATATATATGGATATATATATATATATTTATATATATATATTCAATATATTCATTAAAGGCTTATTGAGCCTAATGCACTATGCTAAGTGCTGGGGACATAAAGACAAAAAGAAAATGGTTGTTTTCCTTCAGAAAATGAAAGGGGATGGATTTGCAAAACAAAATTATAGAAAATGCTAAGTACTCTGGTTGCAAGAGGGTAATCCCACCTCAATTTAGGATTTACTGGTAAGTCTTAATAGTCATCAGAATTTATTTCTGATGATCTTTCACTCAACTTTAAGAAATTAGGTTCAAGTATTTGTGAACTGTCTGCCATTGCTATTGGGAATAATCAGAATAAGAGAATAGTAAGGTTAGGATTAGGGGAAAAAGAGGTAAAAGTAGATCAGAAGACAGGGACAGGATGAAGGCTTTTTGTATTTTGTTTTCTATCAAGAAGCATTAGACCAAAATGAGACAGTCAAGTTCTACTTTATAGAAATGCTTTAAAAATAAAGAAAAAGTTGCTACCTATTACCAACATGTTACAAAATAGAAAACATATGACACCCAAAATGGCAAGATTCACCTAATTTCAGAATAAAGAGCAGATCTCTGAGCTGAACAAATTTATCTTTATCAAAAACTGAGGGCATCACCATCCTGGTTCTTATTTTCCCGGGGACAGGGAAAACCAGGTGGGCGGGGACGGCACACAGGCACCTGAACACCACTGCCGAGATGACCTCACCTTCTGCAGGCAATGCACTTCCTCTGCCGAGAACCCCTTTATTCAGATCTGCTCCACTCTCTCTCTGCTTCTCTATGCCTTACAGCACAGGGGCAGATTTTCATACAAATTTCTAAGCCTTGTGCTCAGGACCAGCTACATAATTTGTGGTTCCCTGGGCAAAATGAAAGTGCAGGGTTCCTCGTTTAAAAATGTATTAAGAATTTAAGATCGAGACAGCAGAGCATAAAACCAAGCGCGAAAACCCTTTAAGCACAAGGCCCCACACAGCTGTGCCGGCTGCACATCTGGGAAGCTGGATCTGCTCGTGTTACCCAACACCAGCCCCCACATGGATTTCCCAAAGCATAGCTTCTTATAAATGATGCTTCAGCACCCAGGAATTATGTAGAAGGGAACATTTCTAGAATGACAGTCCAGATTGATGAAGCCTTTCTTATTCAGTAAACCGAATCTTGCAGGTCAGAGCTCAACCCCAAAGTACTGTAGATTATGAATTTAAATATTGCCTTAACCTCCTGGCTGTAGAAATGTCTTTAGTCAATTGTGTCTGTGAGTTTATATTGGAACTTAAGAAGAATATTCTACATGTATGCAATTTGATCAAAACCACCTGGATGGTTCAAAATAATCTCCAAGTGGAGCAAGGGATACCAAGAGCCTCCAGCTCTGGGCTGGGAAACAGCTGTGGGAGCACTGAAGCAGCATTTAGATGGATAACATTTTTATTTGGCAGAGCTAGGAGGCATTTCAGAGAAGGATAATTTGGAGAGTCCTGAGAAGAATATCCTGGCTGTGACTCAGGCTGACCCACCATCATTCCTTCTTTGGACGCCACTCTGGCCTCGTATTGCTTCCACACTGTCCTCTCATTCAATCCATTTTCCACACAAAGAGCAAAGTACTGTTTTTAAAAACACAATTCAGATCAAGCCATTCTTTCCAATGGCTTCTCATCTTCACTAAATAGATTTCAAACTACTTACCAAATTCTGCAGGTCCTACACAACCTGGCCTCTGTCAACTTCACGGTCCTCACCCCTATGCTTCTCCTCACTCTCTCTCCTGTCCGCACTTTCCTGTCTGTTTCTAGAAACTCTACTAGCCTCAAAGCTTTCGTACTAGAAGTTTTCTCTGCCTGAAATGCACCATCCCTAGAAAATCACATGCCTGGTTCCATGTTACCCAGGTCTCCATTCAAAAGAAAGCCTCTTTAGAGAAAGATCTTCCTTGGTCACCCAACCAGAAGTTGTCAGCTCCTCCCGTCACCCTATTTTATTTGTATTTTCTCCAGACCATGTATCATAGACATATATTTTTGTAAATGATCTGTGGTCTGTAATGCCTTCGTTAATGATGGGAGAGGTGGCAGCTCGCCCACCTTATTCACAGACAGATCTTCAGTGCTTAGAACAGACGTGTAGACAGTAGAGCTACTGCGTCACATAATCTAATACTTCATTCCGCATTAACTAAGAAGGGGACACTTCCATAACTTACAAACGACAGCTTCCCTACCGAGGTTTTTACATATACAGGCAAAAGATGGGCACCTTAAATGTAGCACTTCACGTATAGTAGCTGCTGTGTTTTTCCTTGATAATTGTACTGTTTCTTTAAAAAAAAAATCTTGGCTAATTTCTCAGGAGCTTGATTAAGTAGTCTACACATAATGACAATTCGCACCACAAAATTCCATAGATCACGAGAGCCGGCAACTAGACATCGGTGGTCACTCGGGACTCCTGGGTCATTGGTTTTGTCACAGGAAGCAAATGAAAGAATGAAAGCTCAGTGACTTCATATTTAACATTCATTCCTCACTTCACAGGCAACAAGAACGCTGCCTTATCATTCAAAGATTTGAGATTGCAAGTTGCTCCTGAGACAGTGACAAGGTCAGAGTTTTGGGGGAAGAACAATTCTTTGTCTACCACATATTCTCCCATTTAATCTCAAGGGCATTGCTGGAGTTAGAACCCAAATATTGCTTTATCTCACTACACACATTAAACTAATTACATTTCTATGTTTCTTTTCTATCTCAACGTGAAATGTGGACTAAGATTCTACTTGTTATCCAAGGATCAAGGAAGAAGAAGGAAAATTGTGAAACTCATTCATCATTCTTGTCATATACTCAGTTGATTAAGGGCAGTAGCAAATTTGGAGATAGTGACAGGTCCATTGTGTGTTT
This sequence comes from Camelus ferus, assembly GCF_009834535.1. Taxonomy (NCBI): domain Eukaryota; kingdom Metazoa; phylum Chordata; class Mammalia; order Artiodactyla; family Camelidae; genus Camelus; species Camelus ferus. The sequence continues at coordinate 25,914,666 of NC_045720.1, forward strand.
TAATCCTCCCTACACAGTAGAAGCAAAATATCATACATATTTGGGGGGGGGCCCTCTAGACATACAGAGCAGAATCTATTTTGTTACTTTACTGCTGACAACACAGAATAAAAAAAGCAAAACCATGCTATACAAAGGTTTGGACCACAAAAGATGAAAAAACTAAAATGAATACATTTCATATTAAATACGTACACTTTTCTCTCCTGACTTACAATGATCCATCCTTATAGACTGGCCTTCAATGACATTTTTCACAAGGACAAGTATTAGCCCAAAGAAAAAGGAGTAATTAGCAAGCAGTTTTTCTGGTAATTACCTCCTGGGCAAAATTACATTTGTCAAAGAAAACAAGACACTATGTACTTTAAAATACCTATTCATTCTTTAGCCAAAGAGGTAAAACCTGCATCAGCTGGTCCCTTGCCATATAAGATGATGCAGTGAGAACTGTCAGCAAATGAAATTGTTCTGGGAAAAAAGAAATCAACTCCAAGTAGTTTTGAAAATGTTTTCCAAGTGACATATACATACTTTCTATTATGAATCCTAAGATGCATTGTGTAATTTACATACACACACATTAAGATGTGAGTGGAGTGGAAAACAGAGATGCAGTCATGATTTAAAACAACAAAGTCTGACTTTAAATAAACTGCTTTCCTATAGTCTATCTGTGACTTTAAAGTTTCTGGATATCATACAAAGGTTTATTTGATTGAAGATAAAATATGTGGGCTGCAAACTGTCTCATGAAATTTATTCGTGAGCAAAAATTGTATGATTTCTGCAGATAGCGTATTTCCCTCCGTATTTTTATATTCTATCTGAAATTTTCTCTCAACTGATTTGTTTACAAGACGGAGTGTGCTGGGATATGTTTAAAGTGACAGTCCACATATGGATTTATTATCCAGGCAGCAAACCTGAAAAACACATCTGAGAAAAATGTTTTGCTCTTAATAAATGTGAAACTTGATGTTCAGAAACATGCACCATTTTCTTAAAAAATATATTTTACCACAATTCTGCAAAATGGAATTCACAGCAAACAACATACACCAAATTCCAGGAGTCAACATAAGACTTTTTGGTGGCTACAGCTTAAGGACAATTATCAGCTAATTTCTAGCAAAGGACTACAAGGCGAAGACACAGCCATATGTACCAAAGTCAGAGATGAGCCAGGACACTTTAACTCAGTTAAAGGTATACTAACAAATCCTATAAATTAGTTTTCCTGGTCAATACACACCTATTTTCTTCCTAGGGAAAAACAAGGCCACAAAATGGGCAAACATTAAAATGTGTACATTTCACAGTGAAAGGAGAGACATTCTCTGCCAACATATGTCTGACCTCATTCTCCGACACCTAATAAAGACACCCCCCTCAAAAGAACATTGTAACCACATAAATTCTTCTACAGAAGCTTTTTCTCTGTTAGGGGAGGGGTTGAATCACCTCCTGGTGCATTACGGTGCATCTGAAAAAAAAAAGCTAGGGGTTACTAAATACAAATGGCATGTTTTAATTGCAGATTTCAATCTTCGTCAAATACACATTTACGGTGGCACAGTGGCTAAGACTCCAGTAGGTATTTCCAACAGTGTCAAGGAGTAAAACCTTCACCAGATGAACCAGGCCTTTTTCTCTTTTTTATGAGACTACAGTAGATGAACTCTTACTGTGACTACTTTCTCATTACATGGCTGAAGCTTCCTCTTTATTTTGAGATAAATGCAAGGCAAGCAGATAATATTACAGAAAAATGCCAACTGAATGTGTGTAAGGTTTTCTAACAATCAAAAAGCATTACCCGTCACAATCACAAAGAATTGACTACGTAAAGAACTGTGACTCACTGCTCCATTAACTGAGTCCCAACATGAACTGAGAATGATTATGAGTCTGAGGTTTTTCCAAGTCAATATGTCATTTTAGTCAGTGCTGAAGTACCCAAAGAGTTTATTTTATCATCATCACAAGCATTTAAGAAGTCACCCTTTAAAATGTCCTGCATTAAGTGCGGTTTACACGCAGGCAGCAGCTCTGGCGGGTGTGAAGCTTACTCTACAATCTCAGGCGTGTCAGTCGTATCACTTTTCTTTAAATCCACCTCAATCTACGGCGCCTGCCAGATCAGTAAACAAAGGATGTTGCACCCATCAAGCCATCAGCCTCTACAGCCGCCCAGCTGTGCACCCTGAGGGGACTCTGGATGGGAAAGAACCAGATACTGGCCCTAGATAGCTAAGGTGCAGATCAAAGGGATGACGTCAGCGAGCCCGGACCCTTGCATCCTCTCAATACATAGAAAAGCACTAAATTCCTTAACTTGAGGTATCTGTTTTTTCTTTAACAGTAATCTTTTGATGTTCTGACTATCTGGTTTTTGTTGCAAAATCTCCTATATACCCTGGTTCCTCCCTTACCTCTTTGGAATAGTCCCTTAGGGCTTCTGAGAGTCTGTCTCCAGGGCTTAAGTCCTCAGTATGTCCACTGAAAAATCATTTTCAACTTTTAGGCTGTGCATTTTTTTTTCAGTTGACATAAATGGCTAACTTTCCATTGTTTGGACTTAATGAACAAATCATTAGGTATTTATTTTAGTCAGGGTGGGGGGGGTGTGCCATGAAACAAGCCTGAGATTAGAGTGAACCCAGGAAGTTTGAGAACCTCTGGTGTAGCTCATAAAATATAACCAGATAATAATTTATACTATCTTCTACTTCTTAAATTTGCTTTTTCACTGTTAAATCTAGAGGTAACAAAATAAGGATGACCACATAGACACCTTAGGATTGACCTAAATATTCATGCAAATCATGCCACCTCGATCCTGGAAAGGCTGTCCTTCTCAGCCTCATTTTACAGGTTAAGGAATAAGAGGTTAACTCTGGTGCTCAAAGTCACATACATGCAGAGCAGGCAGCAGATGTGTCTCTGTAGTTGGCACTTCTCACCACCACACTGCTGCTCCTTGCAGGTCGGGAGCAGAGAAAACAGTGTGACATGGAAGCCTCTGCTCTCTTTCACAGACTTGAAAACTGCAAATCTCACACTACTGATATTTTCACACTTCTAAAATGTCACAGATTTCATAGGAGTTTTTTTTGGGGGGTGGGTGAGAAGAAAAGATACATCATCACATTAATTGTACATATTGGTTACAACATATATTCTATTTAGATTAGTTAAAATGTGTAAAAGAGTATCTGTAGGTCAAGGAAAGACAGTATACTCATGTTGCTATGTGTGTTTGTGTGTGCATATGCAAATAACTTTGTCTAGACACATATATTGATTACAGTTCTATTAACAGAAATGAAATGCCAAGTAAGAAATGGGGAAAAAACTCATGAAAGCTAACAAAGATAAGATGGGGGTGGGAAGGAAAAGAAAGGGAAGAAAAGCAAAGCCAGTTATCTACGCAAGACTGGGCAAAGGGGTAATTCCTTGCAGAGGGCACGAAGCCAAGAGCAAGCCTGTTGGTACTGTGTTTAGAATCAGCAGAAATCAGGATGCTTATATATTGAGCACATGCATCAGGAAAGCAGATCCAAAAGGAATGGAGAAAAATAAATGATGACCCCAGACTGAGACATACCAGTCAGTGTAAAGGCAGAGAGGACACCGGGACAAGAGAAAGGGCTGGGAACTAGCATTTCTGTAACAAGAAGCACATCACACGAGGCCCACCTTCCTCAGGGTTCCACACAAAGGCCTCCAGAAGGCTGTCTGGCATCGGCTCCAACAGCAACTCCACACACAGGCTAACATAATACGGTACCATCTATCTGGTCATTTCAATAAAAACTATGCACATGAATTTAACTGCAGTACTATACTGGAAGTCCACAAATACCATTTCTTCCCAGATGATAAAAGGCAAGATGAAAAGTCATATTTTCTACATATAAACAGAATTATAAATAAAATGTGAAATCATGAACAATCTCAAAACCTCTTAATATCTTAATACAAACAAAATAGACTTATTTCCTACAGGTTCCCAGGTAACTTAATATACAAACATACGTTTTATTACATATTGAATTGAAAAACTGTAAAAGGAAAAGGAAGAACACCATTGTTCTTTATAAAACAGCATGAAAGTATCAGCATTGTGCTCTAATTCATTCTGTGTGATTAAACAAATTCGGGAAAGACGGGCAGGACTTGAGAATTTTCACCAAGATCTGGTTCCTTAATATGTCTTAATTCTTGACATGGTTGGCTCAGAAATCCAGAAGGTCACCTAAGAGAATGCACACATGCATGACTTGCTAGAAGAAAACCAATTTGAAACACAGAGTGAAGCTTCAGTGATGTTAGCCAAACACAGAACACGAAAGCAGAAGCAATTAGAGGGCTGTGAGGTGACATTTCTTTGAATCGTGCAAAAGGGGTGTCTTAGACAAACGGCTGAAATAGGTAGACAGTTTTCTTTTACTTAATTAATTCATTCAACAGCTATGTATCGAATGAACTCAAAAACACTTACTGAGTCGAGTGCTTATCCCGGGGCCCCATCCCAGGCACTACAGAACAAGTAACAGAAATGAGGCTTGGTGGTTCTGGGAAAGAGGCTTCAAGATGCAGGGGGGGAGGTAAGGAAACAGACAAAAACGATGGCAATGCTGTTACCAGAAACAGCTATCATCTGCTGAATGCGTGCTGAAGTCTGTGCGACGTGTTACAAGCAACAGAGCAATTCACTCACAGACGGGAAACCCCAACCCCAGGGAGGTTCAGCACTTACACACCACCCAGGAGGAACGGGATAGAGCGCGGATTAAAAGCCAATGCTCTCCACCACCATGGGGGTGATTACGGACATCAGGACAAAGATTACAGGAGTGCAGCAGGCAGACTATGGCCCCCAAAGATGTGCAAGTCCTCATCTCTTGAACCTGTGAACAGACTACCTTACATAGCAAGAGACTTCACAGATGAGGCCAAGTACCTTCAGACGGGGCAATGATGCTGGATCCAAGTGGGCCCGATGTAGTGAAAAGGGTCCTTAAAAAGTGGAAGAGGCAGACAGATGAGGGGAGTCTGGGGATATATGAGCACAGGGGAGCGGGAGTAAGGGTAATGAGAACAGAGGCTGTTGGCTCTGAAAATGGAGGAGGGAGAACATGAGCCTCTGAAAGCGAAAAGGCAAGGAGAGAGATTCTCCCCGAGTACAATCGAGCAGGACCCTCTGGGGGCCTTCCCGGGATGGACCTCTCCACCCATTTCCTCCACCGGCCTCTTGCTGGAGAAAAAGCTGGAGTCTCTCAGGCCTCCTGAGTTGCAAAAGCCTGGCTCAAGAATTAATGATTGAAAGGATGTGAAGACACAGTGCCAGAAGAAGCAGGTGGGCCAGGAGAACTGGTAACAATTTAAGCAGTGAATCAGTAATCAGCAGTGAATCAGTGAATGGCAGACACAGAATCTTTAGTGTCTTTCTGACGTACCCAGATAATAGAATCTGATACACATTCCCTGAGTCATTTTACAGACGCTGAAACCCCCTCCAAACAGAAGTTAACTACTTGATTCCTATAAACACACTCCCCAGACCTACTGGAGCCTGAGGATGGATAATGTTAACCCCTGTGACATCACTCTGTCACCTCACTGTCAACCAGTGAGAGACTCCCCTGCTCACCTTACCTTTAAAAATGCTTTCCAGAAACCCAACAGGGGGGTTGGATTTTTTGAGCATTAGCTGCCCAGGACCCCTCCTCCTTTCTTTACCCCACTTTCCTTTACCACCACCCATTGTCAGGAGATTGGCTTTACTGTGCACAGGCAAGCAGACCCAAGTCTGGTTTGTTAACACAAGGGACTCCAGAAGGGAAAGAAGTCCTGCTCACACCTTGATTTTACCCCAGTGAGATGAGAGTCAGGAACTGTAAGATAATAAATTTGTGTTGTCTTGAACCACTAAGTGTGCGGTCATCTGTTACAGCAGCAAAAGAAATCTAACACAAGGGGCAAGACTAGAATCAGATGGACAAGGGAGATATTACTATCAATCAGAATAAAAATGTTAAGAGCTCAAATGACGGCATGGCAGTAGGAATGGAAGAAAGGGACATAAGACAGAGACCATCTGGACCTGATGGGAAGAAATATCACCAGGGCAGGATGATGACTGGGTCTACAGCTTTGGAAACTAAACGGTTCTGTCTCTCAGAGATGGGGGTGGGGTGCCACAGCAGGAGGAGTTGGACCAGGGCTTGACGAGAGGAGAGAGAAGGGTATTTGATTAGTTTGCTTGTATATATATATGGTGTCCAAATGGAAACTTGCAGGTGGCTGGCTCTGTATCTGTGGCATCCCTAAGATGGTATTTTCTGTATTCATTCTCTCGAGAAAATAAAGAATCATGCATTCTTAATGTTGAGCAAATATAACAAAAGTCTTTTCTCTCCTTCAAAGTCCCTCTCATTATCCCTCAAACTGACAGTGGTTGGTCCCCTCCTTATCTCCCCATTTTCTTCTGGAAAGTGGCTAATGCCACTTCCCTCCCTTCCTGATACCTCGCATTGATTCTTTTCCTCTGATGGATCAGAATGCTCCAGGCTGGTCAGAGGACCCAAGGGTGCCTTGCTTTTGTGACTTCTCCCTCTCTCCATGTGGATGGAAGCAGACAGAGCATCCTCTCAATGAGCTCAGTCAATCCCCTCTCCGAGGCAGGAATGTCCTGCCCTTGGTACTCTCATCTGCATTTTTGGCCAGAGATGCTGTGGTAAACAGAATTGTTCACAGTCCTTCAATTTTTAAAGACTTGTTGCTTCACTTGACGGCAGTGTATTACCTACTGCTTTGAAAACTAGATTTCAGTTACTGTGGCAGCTGAAGATGGTGCGTAGGGAAAGGCAACTGTTCTACTATAATTAACACCAGGAGGAAGAAAATGCTGCAGGAAACTGCTTACGCACAGAGCAAAATCACTGGGCTAGTCAAGGAGACCTCACACGTGACTGCTAGATTCTACTGAGTTACAAGTGACAAAATACTGCATACATTTAAGGTGTACAGCCTGCGTTTTCATATTCATATACATTGTGAAATGATCACCAAAAGCAAGTGCTGAATCAAATCATTCAATTTATGAGGCCACGAGGTGCTCTACATTCTTCCAGCAAGATCAAGCATTTTCCTTGATAAAATAATGATAACTTTCAGTCCAATGGAAATCCAGTCATTTGGACAAATCTTTGCCAAAAGCAAACAAACAAAAATGACATTATAATTGATAACTTAGTACAACCCAATGATAAATTAACTGCTAATTTAACAGTTAAAATCTCATGTGCTTCTAAAATTAGTCAGACTTTTAAAGACTGACTTTATTTTTAGGTTGATAGAAAAAGCGACCAGAAGGAACAGAAAGATTTCCCTATACTCTCTGCAACCCCCCCCCACCCCGCCCACCACCACGACAGCTTCCTCCATTATCAACATCCCCCACCAGAAGGCGACATTTGTCACAACTGGTGAACCTAAACTGACACGTCATTATCACCCACTAATCTTCTTACTGTTTCCAGTTTTTCTTTTTCCAGAATGTCACATAGTTGGAATCATACAGTATGGAGTTTTTTTCAGATTGGCTTCTTTCACTTAGTAATAGAAATTTACGTTTCCTCCCTGTCTTTTCTTGGCTGGTAACATATTTAAGTGCCTAGTAATGCTTCATTGTGTGGAAATACCACAGTTTATTTATCCATTCATCTACTGAAGGACATCTGGGTTGCTCCCAAGTTTTGGTAATTATGAGTAAAACTGCTGTAAACATCCATGTGTAGGTGTCTGGGTGGACATAAGTTCTCAGTTGGTTTGGGTAAATACCAAGGAATGTGATTACTAGATCACATGGTAACAGTATACTTAGTTTTGCAAGAAACCATCAAACTATCTTCCAAAGTGACTGTTTCATGGTGCATTCCTGCCAGCAATGAAAAAGAATTCCTGTTGCTCCACATCCCTGTCAGCATTTGGTACTGTCAATGTTCTCGATTTTGACAGTTCTACTAGGTATATAGTGGTATCTCACTGGAGTTTAAATTTGCATTTCCCTGATGATGTCAGAAATGGAGCATCTTTTCATATGCTTACTTGCCACCTGTGTATCCTCTTTGGCGAGGTGTCTGTTAGGTCTTTGGCTCAATTTTTAAATAGATGTTTGTCTTCCTATTGTTAATTTTAAGAGTTCTTTGTACATTTTGGATAACAGTCCTTTATCAGATATTTCTTTTGCAAATATCTTCTCCCAGTCTGTGGAAGACTCTTCGTTCTCTTGACAGTGTCTTTCACAGAGGAGCAATTTTTAATTTTAACAAAATCCACCTGATCAATTCTTTCTTTCAAAGACTGTGCCTTTAGTGTCCTAACTAAAAGGTCACTGCCAAACTCAAGGTCATATAGATCTCTAGCTACATATTTTTAATAAACAGAATGAGAGGTAAAGCTAAATTAAAAATCTTGATATGATTACTTGAAAATCAAGTGTAAATTCAGTCCTTGTAGCTGAGTCCAGAAGAGAATGGCTTCTTTTTGAATGGGAAGGTTGTGGGCAAAGATGTCTGGGGAAGGCCGGCTGGCTCCCCAGACAGTCTGGCCCCCTTGGCTTGTGATGGCATCACCATTTCCCAGAATCTGATCCTCAGCTTGGGGGCTTGCATATTTAATTATTCACCCACAGGATAAAGTCTACAGATAGTCAGATTTCCAAGAGACTAATACATTAAAATCACAATGCCAAGTTATGAATTTATAATCCGAAAGTTTTCAAGTGGATCAGATATTCCATTGGCCTACAGGCAAGCTAATAATTCACAACCAAACTATAATTGGAAGCTTCCTGATAAGGATGGAGATAAGCAGATGATTTTAATGGCTACTCTCACGGCATTATTGGGTCATAATTTTTAAAAGAAATCATGTTCAGCTATTATATCACCGACTCCTCTGGATGAGGCTGGAGGTGCTGCCAGGCATTCTCTCACTGAGTCGTCGATTTTTTCTTTCAGTTGCTACCAATTCTTTTCACCTTCTCTCCCTCTTCTTTTCTTCCTTCCTTCCTCCCTCCCTTCCTCCCTCCCTTCCTTCTTTAATAGAAATGACAACACCCTCAAGTCAAATCTTGCTCCATGAATCTCTCATTTGTCTGCGCTGATACAGAATATTTGCTTTACAATTTACCAGTCAGAAAGCTATCTTATTTCTTTATTTTCTAGTCCTCAGTGGCTGGAACTAGCTGTTACTACCATATTTTCCTATAGGTGTCAGATGACCAAGTGACAGTTTTATTACTGGAATGTTTTCCAAATCATTTCACCTGTTCAGTTTCATTAGCTGTGGAGATTTTATCTTCATAGTAATTTAAGGCCCCAACCACTTAACATTAGGGAAACAAGTGAGGTGCAGTCTGATCATTACTAAAGAGAATTGGTCTAAATGCCTTCTTATTCTGGTATGTATAAAGCCCTAGCTCATTTGAGAGAAACTTTGAAGGCTGGAAAAGAAGACCCATAGTGAAGTGAAATCCACATGAGTGAACACAAACACCACAGTTAATAGGAGAGATGAGGAGGAACACTCTAGCACTCTCTCTGCGATGTGAGTCTATGGATATATGATGAATTGAATGCTTATTAAAGTATCTAGTAATAAGGAAATTAAATTTATTAATTGCCTATCATGTGCCAGGAACTAAGCAGGATATTACATAACAAGCTTGAGAAGTAGGTATTTTTTAATCTCTATTTTAAAATACAAAGTTGTTTGGGAAATTTTTGTAGCCTTCTCAATGTCACTGAGCTTTCAGGGGCTACAGATGGGATTTGAGTTCGGTTTCTTCTGATTCCTAACTCTTGTTCGTCCCAGAATTCTACACATTTTACCCACACATTGTTTTTGTTTTTTTAAATCAAAGTATAGTCAGTTTAAAATGTGTTAATTTCTGGTGTATAGCATAGTTATATATACATTATATATATTCTTTTTCATATTCTTTTTCATTATAGGCTATTACAAGGTATTGAATATAGTTCCCTCTGCTGTACAGTGGGACCTTGTTGTTTATCTATTTTATATATAGTAGTTAGTACCCACTCACCATTAAGTGATCTACTTTGTTGGATCCTTGAAAAGATGTTTTAATCCCTGCTCTTGTCCTCCAGATAATGTGGGGACTCAAAACATACATGCCCATAGAATAGCCCTTCAGAGCCCCCTTAACTAACTCCATCCTCCAACATGCAGTAACACAGAGAAGCCCTGGGGGTACTCTGATCTTACTTACTCTAAATTTGTTTGTTTTGCAATTATGTATCTTTTCCCCATTAAATAGCCATAATTCACTTGAAGGTAAGTCAGTATGGTGTCCATCTCAGATTTGATACACACTAAACATTTGTTTAATAAATGAATAAAGACATCAATAAGTGTTATGTGCATCTTATTTTTACCTGCCCAGTATCTTCTCCCCAGTTTTCTAGTACCAATGCCTCAAATTTCTTTTCCTATATGCCCTACTGATGGAAGACTTAAAGAACCATAAGCATATAGGAAAATTAAAATTAATTATTCAACCTGCCCATAATTCATACACATGGCCATTAGGAGGAAGGTGATACAGAATAAGATAAGCATTAATTGATTCAATAAATTATAATTTTGAGACACAGCTATTGACTTAGCAGAAATCAAACTATGAATCAGCCAAGGGTAACTTTAAGATATATTTTTCAAAATAAAATAAAACAGGTTAAAATGTGACAAACTGAGTTGCTCTATGCAGAGAATGATTTATACTGTCCTTCCTCCACTTAATATCTGGTCTTTAACATTAAGCCTCCTGTGTGTCATGCATGGTCCAGTTGTTTAAGACTCCCAGATCCAAACACATTGTACTAAACCATCTGCCTGTCTTGGGATCAACTCAGGAAAAGATTTTGAAAGAAATAAGAGGCTACTGTCATCTGTCATCATTCTTTCTTGGTTCTGGTCATGGCCTGGTTGTTATCTTCATTTACTTGGGAAACGGTCTTAACACTGATGGAGATGATTATGTAAGATTCAGAGATGATAATTTACTTCACTCAGTGACCTGAAACAAGGAAGCTTTTAAACTATAACTGTCACCTTAATTTACTTAGAAGTATTCAATCATTCTCTTCCTTCAATTCATATGGCACTCTGTTGGTCTAAATTTGCTCATGTACATTAAATAATTTAATCCACATAACCCTTCGTGAGATAGACAAGGCAGGAACTTTGTGTTCCTGTGAGCCATCTAACGTTCAGAAAGTTGAAGGCATTACGGGAAGTTTACACAGCTAGTGACTGGCAGAAGAGACACGCAAAGCCAGGTACCTCCTGTGGTGCTGGAGCATGTATTACTGTGTACGTCACAAGCGCTTACTGAGGGCTTACTGTGTGTATCACACTGCACTGCAAACACTCACTGCCTGGTTCAGGGGCTGAGACAGAAACACAGGGAGGAATTTAGCAGTGCCATCACTCAAAAGGTCTGGGGCTGAAATATTTCTATAATTACCAGCAAATATCCAATCAACACATCAAAGTACATCAAGAGAACAAAATAAATTGAATTTTAAGGAAAAAGGCATTATTATATCCATAGCAGTTTTTATTTTTTCATAAGCCTAATTGATGTCATCTATTCCTATCAGGCCTTGACCACAAGGAATTGAGAAAAATGCAGAAAGTGAAATAGCAATAATAGGTTTGAATCTTAGAAGCAGGATGATTTGAGAAAGAACACAGTGCAGAGAAGCAAAATATCTGGGCTGGCTCTGCATGTCGGCGGGTAATGTTAACAAAGTCAAGCTGATTTGACCTTTCAGGGTTTCTCTTTTCCTCCATCTTCTTCCTATCCCTGCTCAACCTCTTATCACACAGAGCTTGAGAATTAACAGACAAAGAGGAGTTCTCTGGAAGCTCCTGTGGGGGGACAGAGCATCTCCGAAATTTAAGGCACTGCTACAACAGTTGTTAAAAATACAGAGAAGTCAAGAAGTGGAGTAACGCTGTAATACACTGACTGTCACAACTCCTACAGCTTCCGCCTACACAACTAGCCAGCTTCACAACTGAAAACATTGCACTGTAAACAAGCCAGAACTATTTACATTCTCAGGAAAGTCTCTTAAGTTTGTTCTTTAAATCAAGTTAGAAACTTAAATTTTTTGTGGATAAATTCTAAAGTCATCACAGGCTTATAGTGCTGCTCGCAGTTCAGGAATAACTATAAATCTCTACAGAACAAAGTAGGCATGAATCCTGGTTGAACTGACAGCAACTGAACTTAAGTGAATCCTGGATCTTCACGCAAAAGCAAGTTTCGGTAAAGTAATTGGATGGCTCTAAATAGTAAACATAAAATCCCAAACTGAACTTCTCTATGTTTGTACAATGAAGGTAGTACGTGGCTGCCATGTATGGCCAGGCAAGTTGTGCACTGCACAATCCCAGGGAGCGAGCAATGGTGCCCCTAGAATTATGTAACGTGGCACCTCTGTAAACGAATTTAGCTGAAGCAATTGCTTCCTATTAGCAGCTGAGAAAATGTGATGAGCAAATCTAAAGTGATACTGTAGAGGGCAATAAAGACTTGTTAGGTAGATGAGACATTGTAAAGAGTATGCCCATGGGAACTGAATGAAAGATTATGATTTATGATTCCACTAGACGTAGTAGCATGGGAGCCCATGGAAGTATCAGCAGCATAGAGTTGGTACCAATATCCAAAGATAATTTAAACCAGCACAGTCCTAGAGAAATAGACATTATATGATAGATTCTGACACAGAGCACACACTACAAGTATACACTATACATTCAGAGTATACACTAAATATTTGGACCAAAAAAAGCTAATTATTGATTTTATATACATATATATATAAATATATATATATTTTAAAGGTAGTGTAACATTAAGTTAGGATGGAGTTGTCAAAAGTGATTAATCTAGAGAAAAGTCGCCCATTTTCTCCTCTTCTGAGGAGGCGGGTACTGAATCGCTGTAGGAATATCAATAAGGAATATCTAGAAATTGTCAGAGGTATAGGACTGGAGGGGAATTAGATAAGGAACTTAAACTGTCCTAGATTATTTAAATGCAGCTGAATTTCATTTCTTACTTTAGAAGTATACACATACACACACACTCATATACACATGCACATGCATTCTCCAACTTTTGTTAGAAACCTATTCTAATTTTTAACTCTCACTTGAAGGAAAATTGTTTCTTGCTGCTAAAAGTTATAGGGTTTATAACAAAAAATAAGCAGTAGGAGACATTATATAACAATTCTCTCCTATAATCAAATTATTTTTTAGAATTGATCCTGCAGTTTATGTTAAATTTAACTATTAACTAGCTCAAAGGCATCAGGGACCACTGACCAACTTCTCATGCTAATTCACTTACTCCTGTCCTAAAATATTCTCTCTTTTTCTGGATTTACTGAGTCTAGAGTTTATCTCTAAACAAAATATTTCTTTCAACCAACTACTGCATTCCATCCTTCTTGTAATCTTTTTATTAAGTAGCTCTTTTTGTGAAGCAATTTCTTACTGTTCAGACACAAAATAATTCAACTATGAGATATGTGAATCATCCTTTTATTGTATTTTGCGAGTGTGAATTAACATTATTTTCCAAACATCAACTTTTGATGATTTGAGGTAGCCTAAAACATATAACACAGTAAAAATTAATCTACTTGAACACAAATACTTTTAAATTAATGATAATTTGGTTAAGGGCTTCCTATTTTGTTTTTTCAAATAAATTAAGGATGATGTGCTTTGTGACATAATGATATGAGCCAAAAAATGAGGGACTCCATCAGTCACACTCAATTCTTGTAGCATTGCCAATTACATACAGTTCACACACCAATAATAAACTGTTCTCCCCTATTCATGTAACAAGGTCACTTACAGATATTGCTACTAATTAACAGCTACTTTGTCGAGTTAAGGTTAGTGTCACAATGAATTTAAATGTAGAAATAAATATTATATATTAATCCTATGGAAGTCCTGTCCAAATTACTTCCCTTTTACTCCCTTTTAGTCTGACAACATTCCAATCCCCAGCCAACATAAGAATTATAGGTACACCAGCACATCACAGCTGAAAATGTGCAAAATCAATATCAATAACTAATGAAACAGCTAATGTTTATTAAATGAGATGCCCTAAACCTCATCTGGATTATCTCATTTAATTCTTGAAATAATCCTATGAGATAGGTAAAAAGCCATCATAACACTACCACCAACAGTGATAAAATTATAGCAGTAACATCAGATACCAGTTGATATTATTCATCTGTGCTAATTTTTATAGCAGCCAATGAAGTGGGTACTAGCACTAATTTCCCCATTTTACAGAAGAGGACACTGAGGCAGAGAGGTTATGTAACTTGTCTAGGCCAAAAGCTACCAAGTTGCAGACCAAGATTCAACTCAGTTTAGCTCCAGAATCTATGTTTGTAACCATTATGCTATGCTGCCTCTTTATTCTCTCATGACAATTCTACGACACAGGTATTAGTTTATTATTCCTATTTTACAGATGAGGAAACTGAGGCACAGAGAATTTAAGTAACTTAACTAAGATTGCCTACCTCAGACGTAGGCAGTTTTTCTGTGAAGAGCCAGATAGTAAATATTTTTGGCTTTGCAGAACAGAGGGTCTTTGTTGCAGCTACTCAGTTCTACACAAAGGCAACCACAGATAATACATAAATAAATGAGCATAGCTGTGTCCCAATAAAACTTTATTTGTGGACGCAGAAAATGGAATCTCATATGATTTTCATATACCACCAATTTTTTAAAAAACTGTGCAACAATGTACAAACCATTCTTAGACTGTAAACCATCCAAAAATATGCAATAAGACAGATCTGGAAGACGAGCTACAGTCTGTCTATCCCTGACATAGCCTGGGATTGCTGGTATATTAATCCCAGGTAATCCATCTCCAGAGTTCACATTACAAACTGCTGTAATCTAAGCAAGTGCTCCTCAAACTTAAACGTACATAAAGATCTTATTAAAATGCACTTCTTTAGATTACCATAAGCCTTCCTGGTCTCTGAGATCTACAAAACCAATTGTATGCTGCTGTCCATAATCAGGTGCTGAAAAGCTTAAGCCTTCAAGAACACTTTGAATAACTATGATCCTCTGGCATACAGGGGTGCCAAACATACCCGGTAAAATAGAAAAAGTCTCTAGATTACACAGTCCATATTGTTGTCAGTCCTAAGGGAGTACTAGTCTGAAATTCACATGAAATATAATACAAATATATTTTTTAGTGAATTCATGATAGCAAAATGAATCTTTTCACTTTCCACTAACAGTTAAATACTGTTAACTTCTACATTATTAAAGTGTCCTTTTTTTCCCCCTAGAGATTTGTGGTCATAGCACATGGCTCTTTTTAGAGCCTTCTAGAAAATAGAAAGACATATGCTTTGTGTTAAAAGAAAGCCTTTATGGTTATCTTAGGGGTTTATTATTTTACATAACAAAAGGTTACATTTAGTTTTCTTTTAAACCTACAATCTAGTACTCAGAACCCTAACATTTGTTTTATTTTTCTGAAGAAACCTTGAGATGCCTAATGAGAGCATTTGCTGGCTAAACAAAACACATTTTTATAGTCCTTTCAAGTGGTGTTTTCAAAGGCACTGGGAGAAAGGCTGATGTGTGTGATGACTACCATTAGGATGCAGTGATATTCTTTGACCTTTATTTAATCACCATCATCAAAAGGCATTTACCAGGTGCCCAATTGTGGCAGCAGCTAATTTGTGCTGTGGCATTAAGTTCCATCCTGCCTTAGGGCTGTAAGAAAACTTGAGTGGTCATTTTATCCAACACGATCTTCCAATGAAGAATATTATAAACTGTTCAGAGATTTTCAATTTTCTCATCACAAAGTAAAAATAAAAATACCTACATCACACAATGTTTTGGAGATGAGTGCAATACTGGGCTTGAAAATATTTTTGTAACGTATCACATGCTGTTAATATTCCAGAGGAAACATTCGTGGAAGACAGTCCTTTGCTATGAAGAGTCTAGGTTCAACTCAATAGGCTGCAATCAAGCAAACAGTGAGAGTAGAAGCAGGGAGTTTTAGAAATTATTATGTTAAAATGAGATAAATATATAAATAACAGAAAAAAAGATAGGTTAAGTGTGAAGATAAATAGGTGAGGCTCTGAAATTATATTCTGCAATGCAGAAAGACCTGTGATTTTTGAATAAAATCAATTACATACTTTTGGGGGTGGGTATAGCTCACTGGTAGTCTGTGCCTAGCAGGCACAAGGTCCTGGGTTCAATCCCCAGTACCTCCATTTAATAAATAAATACATACCTACCTACATACATACATAAACCTGATTACCTCCCCTCATCAAAAAAAAAAAAAAAAAGAATCAATCAAGAAACTGATACTGCTTTGAGCAATAACTGACCATATGCTACCCAACTGAGTCATCAAGCTTACAGCTCAGGTTCTCCTTACTCTAATCCAGGACTCTAAAATGCAGCTATAAGCGTTCACTGAGTTCTTACTATGTGTCCATATTGCCCTAAGTACTTTATATGAATAATATAGTGATGCTGGTGCACTCATAATCCCTGCTTCTCTGATAGACTAGTTGAGACAAACATAAAGTAAGTAATTTAGCAAGGTCACACAGCTCAGATGCAGGATTTGAACGAAGGCCGGCTGACAGTCTTGCTATGTTCTCAACCTCCATGCTACTTCTCTAAGCAGAGGTGGTCTGCCTAGCCTTCCATTCTGCATTCTCAATCTCACGAAAAACAAATTTTTAGGGTAAAAAAATCTTGTGTATATCTGTAGTGTATATCTGTAGCATTAACATTTAACCAGCAAGGGGGAAGATTAGGAAAAACATCTAAGAAGGCTCCTTATTGGGAAGGAGGGGCAATTATTAAAAGTGTTGGCAAATACTGTCTTAGATCAAAATAGAACTTAATTAAGAAAAAATGAATGTTTACTCTATGTATTAAATTGAGTATGGATTCAACCAACCCCTATACTGTTTAAATCCCTTCCCATCTACCTCTTAGGAGACTACCGCAGTTGAAGGTCACATGGAAGAATCATGTAAATTCAGAAGATCCAGCCTTACAAGGCTGACAACCAGCCTCTCTCCTGGCATTTTTTTTTCCTGCCAGTTTCCTTGACTTGCTATTTTGTTTCCCTAAAATGAATAAAGTAATGGCTTAGGAGGACAGGTACTCAGTGAGTGCAGTAAAGCACAAGACGGAAGCAGAAGAGTGGAGGTGGCTTTCCAGTACACCATTTGTTGATAAGTAATTGTAAACTTTTTGAGCTGCAGACCTTATGTACAAAATGGAAGCAGTAAAGGACAGGGAAAGTATAAATAACAAAGATTATACAAAATGTTAGGTATTATTATTTTTGGAAGGAATGCATGTGGTTGTACATATTACTACTGATAAACAGTAATAATTCAAATGTACTTTTCTATATTATAACACTGGGGCCTCAAGATAAGGTGGGATAGTCATTTCTAAGTCTTTAAAGCACATAGGAAAAATATGGCTCCAAGAGTTTAGTGTACTACCCAAAGCCACAAAACTATCAAGTGTAAAAACCAGGTCTTCTAACTCCTGACGCAACGCTCTTCCTGGCAACTCATCCTGTCAACTATTAAGACATTATTAAAACTGGCAAATTTCATTGATTTTTCTAATACATGAATTGGCTTTAGAACAGCAAAATAAATGAAGATGCTGAGAAAACGAGGAAATGTTCCCACCACGGTAATATTTTTGCTGATTGAGATTCATTGTTCGTGGCTCTTATAAAATTTTAAATAGTTTATCCAAGGTCTTGTATTGTATTTGTTATTCACTCAGAGAAGCTAAGTGTTTTCCCAAAGTTCCCCACAGGAACTGAGGAATCTATGAATGGATAATGATTGAAACAGAGGTGGGAAAATAAAATAACACATTCAATGCAGAAATAGCGATTAAGAAGTTCAACACAATATCCCATTTAGACTTTCACATGTTGCCTAAAGGGTAACAATCAGACAAACATTGCATCCTTTAAAGGTTAATAGACTACTGTAGGAATGTGAATATACAAACCTGAGAGATTCAACTTCTTTTCTCTGAAATGATTTTAGTTCTGTTAAATTATTTGCAGAGGAATAATTTTATGGAACAGATTAGTATCCTTTTCCAAAACTGCTTTGAGACATACACAATAGTCCAATGACTAACCAACAAACAAAAACCTGTTTGTAAGATCACCAAAGATCTTTTACTTATTAGAAAAATAATACATTAATACTAACTGAAAAATAAATATGAAAGGAAATAAATCCATCAGTATCCAAGTCCTTTTAAAGTGAGTCAGTACCCTTATCTCTCAACATAAGCCTCAAAAATACAAGTTCGTGTGATATCTTTAGGTATTTTAATTTGGATGTTTCTTATAGATGCTCATGAATGACTGTGGAATTAGTCAGATCTGATTCACACTCATTAACGAGTAACTTCCTTTGGCACAATAGAATTACCTATTCCATATATTTTTTTGCGACACTTTGCACATACAGTTGACCCCTGAACAGCGCGAGGGTTAAGGATGCCAATCCCCCCACACAGTTGAAGATCTGTGTGCTGCTATTTCTGCCCAGTAACAAAGGAGCTGAAGAGTGACTCACCCGAGGGCAGGATGCTGAGACGGCTGAAACAGAATCAGGACTCAAACCCTGGGTCGCTCTGTTCTGCATATCATGATCACTAATTGCACACAAACTCCGCCCCCCATGCTTAAAGATCTGTAAAATGAAAATACAGGTGCTCCATTTATTGAAAAAAAATCCACATATAAGTGGAACCATGCAGTTCAAATCCATGTTCAAAGGTCAACTCTATTATCTATTCTCATCCACACAATAACCTGTGAGGGGAAAGAAAGGTATTATTTACAAGTAAACGTAAAGTCAACAAGAATTTTATATTTTAAGGTGTAAAATAACTGTAAAGGCCATCAATTTAAACCATATTCCCAGTGTTTGACCCCCCTCTAAAATCCCTATTTCATACGTAGATACATCTAGCTAAGGGACTCATCATTTTCCAAGAGAGATTCCTCTTCCCTGGCCAGACTTGAATTGGGGAAAGTTTTTCCTTATGCTGCGCCAAAATCTACTCACACAATATCAAACCACTGGCCCTAATTTACTTTAAAGGCCACACAGGACAAATCTAACTACTCTTAGATAAGCAGATTCTCAAATATATGCACATGGCTATTACACCCTCCCAGTATTCTTTCCTTCAGGCTAAGCTTCCTGCTTGTTTAATTTGTCTTCATGTCTTAAGTATATATAATACAAAATATGTAACTAACGTACATTTTATATTAATTTAATATAAACTTACACATTAATTTACTGTATCACATTGCATGTAGTAAATATGTAACATAAAAATATAATATATATGATGATACATTTATTTATGTAAATGTATATATATATAAACTTTTTTACATAAATCTGACCTATGCCCCAAATACTGCATTTCTCTGTGAGATTTTATACAAGCCTATAGAAGAAAAACTGAATGTCATTCGATTGCATTGTTTTACCAAGTTAATACATGTTTGTATGATTACTATGTACCTTAAACTTGACCAGCACCTATGGAAAAAAATTAAGTGGTATAACATATGGTAACTTTCCTCAATTTACAGTCCAGTTGGAGATATCTAATTTGAAGAGTATATGGAATAATCCAAGTAAAATTAAGCATTCTATCATCCAGCACCAATAATAAGAGTAACGGGAAATTACAGGATTTCACATATGCTACGCGTATGTTGCAGGTCACACACGTTCCAATCTCTGTTGCCTTGCCCCTGGCAGGCATTGCTAAGAGATCACTCTACTTAATGCTGAGTCTGGATCCATGACTTCAGAATCCTTCTCTGGGAGAAGGACCTTCAAACAGTAATTAAAGGTAAATTTGGGGATTACTAGTAGAGTTCGCCTATTAAATGCCAAGAGTGCTCTCGGATAACTGAGAAAATATTTTAGCTGTGCTTGGCATATTTTTCCTCAGAATTTATTACTGGTTTTATGACTGTAATAGATTATTGTCATAAGCTCTACAGAAATAACTTGTTTTTAAGTAAAATTCCTCAATGGCCCATTAAAGATAGAATTGATACTTTTCTTTTTCAGGTTTCTAAATTTGCAGTTTAGAACTGCCTATACTAACTGTTTGCCCAGCATTAATGGTAGAGGCACCTAAACAGACTTTCCATAAAACTAGGAACACTAGAGATGTTTTTCCTTTTTCACAAAGGCAACAGTAATGAGAACACTTAAATATCTTTTCCAAGGTCACAAGTAGACACACACACACATTTTATATGCTCAATAATTTGACATCACTCTCAGATATTTTGTTTGCAGAGTTACTATAAGATATCTCAGCTACTTTTTTAGTGTTTCCTTGGTAGGGACAGAGTTTAGACAGGAATGTGGAATAATAAAAGATGTTAAATTACAGCTGGTGGCATTTTCCCTGCAAGACCATTGTTGGCTCCACGGTTAAAACTTTAATCTCTGTCTCTACCACAATCTTGGCCACAGTGTGTATGGACGGCAGTGGGTGCATCTCTGGTACCTAGCACTGTGCCTGCCCCACGCAGGCACTCAATATGCACTTGGTATGAATGAATAAACGAGTGAATGACTGTGATGAGTTGACAGACAGCACCACAGCTAGAGGAAGACAGACACCTCTGAATGCTCCACCTCCCCCTGATTTTAGTACGTGCCATACAGCTGGCTTGTGACACTGGGTGAATAATGACGATTAACCGTGGTGTCATTTTTCTGACAGCTTTCAGTATATCACAAAAATTGTCTTTTATTAAATTAAAAGATTCTTTTTTCGTGAAATAAGAAGGACGCACTGTGGCAAGCTGCAACAGGAAAACCCTAGCATGTTTTAATGAGGCCACATCTTTCAGATATATTAAGCTAAAACAAGAGCAGATATGCTGGGTCCTGGGCTTCTCAGATATTGGCCCACCTTCTCCCTCGTAAAGGCTCCTGTATGGGTCAGAAAACAGTTAGCTTGCTATAGATAGGAACAGGAAGAGAGGAGATGACTCCTTACAAGGGTTGCCAGAAGCCCAAGCTGTAGAAGAAAAAGAAGGTGGTTGGAAGGAAGTAATTTTCTTGCTCACCTGAGCCCCAGTGCCAAGCACAGTGACTGGCACACTGGAAGGAATTAGTGCATGGCTGTAATCAATAAGTAGATATCAAATGAGTAAATCCTAGCTTAAGAATTGGAGAAAGACTGAAAATTTTGATGGAAATTGTCTAAAGAATTTGATCATAATGATGCCAGTCAGATGTCCTAGCCACTTAAGTAGGGGTCAATTTAATGATGCATTTTTAGGTAAAATGCTTACAATAAACATAACTGCAGTTTATGGGAAGAACACACAGACACACACACACATTTATTTATGTTATCTCTTGGGTTCCTGAGTCTCCACCTGTCATCCCTGGTTGACATGGGATTCTGCTAAGAATCTAATTGAAAGAGGGTCTAGGGAGAGGATTTCAGTAGCTCCAGAGGTCATCAAATAGCTGCCTAATTTATTGTTACAGAGTTTATCATGGATAGATATAAATGTAAAGAAAAATGCAGGTGAAACTGTGACGTGGAGGAAAAAACTCAATAGCTCATTGAGACGGATTCAATTTGTCTCTTTCCTTCAAACTACAATGATGCTATTAAATAATTTCCAACATAATTATTTTATCAATAGGAAAAAAGCCAGACAATGGTGCTAGATGTATTAAAATTCAATTATTTGATTATTTTTAAGTGTTCTTTTTATTGCGTCAATAACCCAATGCCTTTTTTAAAAAGTAAATAATGCTTATTCTGCTTCTGCTGAATTATACTAGGAGCAGCCCAGAAAATCCTTATTGAAAAGCTGTTCAGAAAACAGCCACTCTATCATTTCATATGAGCACGATCATAGACTCAATGAAGAGATTTGGAATCGTCAGAGGAAGCAGGAAGTGCGTACGGGATAGGGGACAATATCTGCATTCTATTCCCAGCTCGGCTCCATCCTCTGCGTGACCTATGATGACTCACATCTCTTTCTTAGTGCTTGCAGTGACTCAGAATTGTTTTTAAAAGTTCTCTGTTTAATTCTACATCACAGATCACTTCCTCTGGAAAGCATACAATACAAAATGATCTTTTTTAGTTCTTTCTCCCATCTGTATTCAGAGTGAGAATTATTAACTCCCCATGTATACAGACTGAAGTCAATGCCATTACATTTTCAGCATTTAATGATGAAAAAACTAATGAGGAAGATACTCTAGAAAATATTTTTAAAAGATTTTGAATTATGGGACCTAAGGACACTGATTATTTACAGCCCAGAAGAAAAAATCTCTATTGGAATTTGGGAATTAGTCTAAAGTATACAAGGAAAATACTCAATATATCTCTTGTGGTATCAGATTCAGTGGATCAGAATCTAAAACCACATATTCTCAAATTCTTGTGTCTGTAAGAATCACCCAGAATCCAGGGAATCAGAAACTGTGGCCCCTACTGTATCTCTATTCAGTATCCCATGTGACTGATGGTTGGACCAGACAATATGTTCAGTAACACTATTACAGAAGGTCACCACCCCACGTGATCCTTTGTCAGCATCTCTTTGAGTCATATTAACATCAATACACAGAAGGACTCACGGCTAGGCTAGCATTAGGGAGCTGGACATAGACTCTGTTTTGACACTTGTTAATGAAATGAGGAGACACTTTTTAAGGACAAGCATTTGACTTTGGCTAATGTTTTGTTTTGTTTTGTTTTTGATCAATATAAAATGTTTCAACTGAGAATATAATCTTGATCTTAAAGGTTCTAAAACTGCTTTTAGTTGTCTTTTTCAGACTCTGACCTCTGGTTCATTTTAGTGTAAAAACTGTGGAGATGAAAATGATGTTTACCAAATAGGTTTGTACAATCCTGATGAAATGTACACAAACACTAGGTTAGTGAGTTTTTGTTTGTTTCGTAAAATGTAGGTCTTGACCAATGCAGAACTTAAGTGTTCTGACTAAAGGAAAATAATAAGTCCTTTGTTAGAGGGTACTTTTCTGAGGGTACCAGTCACATAAGAGCAACAGTATCAGAAGCCCCCAGGGCAACTTTCGAAGAGCCTTCTCTCACTCCATACTATTCCATAGTCAAATAGAGGAATGAAATGGACCAAACTATAATTCTTGAAGTTTTATCGAAAAATAATTGTGTGCCAGCAATGAGGCTACAGAGAAAAATACCACATGGTTGGTCTTATCATTGACTATGCCATCACAAAAAATGTCAGAAGTGTTAAAGTGAATGTATCCAAAATGCTCAGAGACATCAGAGAGGTAGAAACGAAGTCCATGTGGGGTAGTGAGGAAGGCAGGCTTGGAGATGGCATTTAAATTGGATCAGGAAGAGCTAGTGTTGGTTTGAGAACAGGCAAGAGAAGTGAATTTCACACCAAGTGAATAGGAATGAATGCAACAGCTCAGACTTGCAAAAGGATCTGCTCCCATTCACAAACGCTCACGATGCAGAAAGACAGTGTGTGGGACTGAGTGGTGGGGAGAGGAGACAGAAAACGTAGGTTGGGAGCAGATTAATAATAGTATGCATTCAGCCCATGCAGAATTCACTTATTTCATCAACTTTGAAATGTACGTTACTATCTTAACCTTTTAACATCTCTAAAATCAGGTTGCCACTGGACAGGTGTCAGCTATGATACTGTCACCATGAATGTAAAAGCTGCAAGTGGGTGGAATAAAATAACTCTTGTAAGAAAGGCTTTCCCACTAATACTCCTGATGGAACAGAAAACAATATTCTGTGGAACAGAACATGGATATCAATGGTTCCCAGGTGGAGAGAGATACAGAAAAGTCAGGCTTAATGTAAAGTTGCAAGAATGAACTTAGACCATGTTTTTGGCTTATATTTTGTTTTTCATTTCTGCATCAAAGTGACAGGCAATTAAAAAAAACTTATTTTTTTTTCTGAAGAAGTCTCAAAAGTCTTTTAGGAGGAATAAAATCAAAATTCAAAGAGCTATAAGAAAGAAACAATCTTCCCATACTAGAATTTGCAGATTTTTTTCCCTTAGTGGTACATAAAAGAATGTTGTGTGTTATGATCACTGATATCTTAGATTTGATGAAATAGGTTATTCAGCATGTGTATTGTATGCCTAGGATGTGCCAGTCACTGTGTGAGGTGCTGGGGGTATAATGTTGAGCAAAACAGGATATACCCCAGATCTCACACTGCTGCCAGACTGCAGTCTTGAATGATGGGCTGAAAAGCCTGGATTATGTATTATAAGAGGGCCTGCCCAGGGGTGGTTAAGAACAGAAATGATGTGATCAGATATGTGTTCAGGACGTTAGCTCTCGAAGTGATGTATGAGCTGGGAGGCAGAAAAGTAGACTGACTGGTGGTAGGAAGACTAGTTAGGAAGGTCTTGAAATAGTTTGAGCTATAACGAAGGCCTGAATGAAAGCCTAAATCTAAGCAAGAAGAGAACTTAATCAGCATGAGTCCCACTTCTCCTAGTTCATGATCAAAGAAAATCAGCAGAGAATTTAAACTGCCTTCACATTGATGGAAAACAGCAAAGCCTTTGAGAGCTATGTGATCCTCAAACAGATGTTCACCTTGAAGACGGTACATATACTGTAATCTTAAATCATCCAACATTGAGAGTAAGGCACCATGGGAAGCCCTGGGAATACAAAGAAGAACTGAGTCTTTCCAGGTGAAGCGGGGAGAGGGAGATGGAAAGGTAATGTGATTACACCGATGCAATGATGTGCAATGACAGGGGGTAAGGTCGGCCTGCTTGAGCTCAAGCTGAACAGCACTGCCTGCCGATGGGAAGGACCTCCAAGGGGGAGTCACACATGACCAGACGCTTAAAGAAGCACAAAAAAGCCACAGAATGGACAACCCAAGAAACGGTATTCGCAGCAGAGGTAAGCCTGTGTAAAAACACAGAGCTGAGAAGGAGAAAAACATATTTGGAGCAATTTTCAATATGTGGGTAGAGAGAGATTAGGCTACATATAACCCAAAAGGCTTTCCATCACATGAAAAGGTTTCAGTTTAACCCTAGAGCGCTGTAGATCCACTAAAAGATTACCTATGTATCAGTTTCTGTTAGTTAAATAGGCCTCCAAACATTCTACCGCTCTAAATTGGATTACTCATGAAAACAAACCCCGAAAGGGTTTTCATTAGGTTTCAAAATAAACAATGAAAAACAAGGGAAGAGATCTAATAAGTCCCCACCAAAGCATGCAATTAATTTAAAATGCTTCTCAAAAAGTGGAATGCCAGGAGCAGTAAACTCTTGACCAATTTAAAAGTACAAGTCCAATATCAAGTAGAGAGGGCGGCCCTGTTTTTAGAATTAGTCCATGAGGTACTAGGATGTAATAAAAAGAAAGGGTGTCTATAGATACTGAGTGGTCTACAGATCCCTTTTCTGTAAAGATAACAAAATATGGGAAATTAATTAAAAGTTTCTCTTATATATTTCTGAGCATAGTATATTAAGGAAAGATGTAAACATAAATAATAAATAAATATGTAAACAAATGAATGGCTAATTTCACATCAATATTTTGGTCTGCTGTCATGTTTACAGAATAGATGTAAAATTAGTGCTGTCCTTGAGTTCAGATTTACATGCCATTTCACACAGTTAAGCAAGAGAATAAAAAATTCAGCTAATATTATGCCTCTCCTTTGGATATTAGTGGGGTTCAGCATGCATCTTCTATCATTTTTAAATTACCATTGAAGAATGAACCATGTCTTTGTCCTGCATCTTTTATTACACACATAACCTTACTAGAAAGAAACCAAAGGCAGACAGAGCCAGGAGCTAGACCATGGTCTGCGTGTTTTACATGTGAAATGCTCTGTAACACTTGCCAGACTCTGGGACCCCGAACTGAGTGCACAGTGAGCATTCAGTCAGGTGTGCTCTCTCCCCAAAGTATCTCAAGGCCTCATGTTTTGAACGTCCTGCTGTTTGAGCATATGGCAGCCTTCCCGATGTTATATCGTATTATATTTACACATGTAACTCTGAGCTTCACCCACTAACCTGTAAAATCTGGAGAGCCAGAGTTGTGTTTCATTTATTTTTGAGTCTCCTTATAACTAAAAGTCAAATGCCTCGCAAAAAAAAAAAAAAAAAAAAAAGGTAAAGAAATTATGTTGAACTAAATTACAGATATGTGTACAATACTTAACAGGTTTATTGCTAGTCTCAACAGATACGAGGATTTCGGGAATTAAACCAATTAAAATTTTATACTACATAAAGCTTTGTCTCTTTGTGATATTTTTAAATCATTAATGTTCCAACCAGCATAATTCAGCATCATAAAAATCAATATTTAAAACAACAAAAAGAAAAAAGTCCTATTATTCTGAATTAAAAACAATCATATAAATTGCTCTGAAACTAAACTGGCTTTGAAGGGAATGACTGAACACAAAATTTCTCTAAATGTCAAAATTATAACAAATCCTTTATTCTGAATAGTGTATATTTAAAGAACAACGACTATGATGCATTTTCTGGTTAAGTTTTTGTCTCTAAGTGGGTAGAATTCATCTGTATGAATAAAATACGTATCAGAGCCAGTACATGTACTTGTTAGATTTCCAATATCATGTACTCAGATGTAGCCCAAGATTCCAGATGGTGCAGAACAAAATGTTCAAAGTACCTACATTAAAACTCACACTCAGATGACTGCGTTCTTGTCATCACCTCAAGCGCATACGTATATATTTTTTGCACTGAACCCTGAGCAAATAAACACAATGCAAAATTTCCTTCAGACATTTAAGATCTGAATAGAGTCAGGCTGCACATCTCTAGCTTTGATGGGTTCCACAGGAGCACAAAGAATGTGTTCTATTCTTTCTTGGTTCCCAGTATGTGATGGGGACAGCACTGCGTATCCCTCTTTGCTGCTTTACAGAATACTGCCAGATAAGCAAACTCGCTTAGGTTCTAGAAGCAGGAAAAGTCAAGCAAATGACTTGATTAGCTGCTTGTTCTTGAGAAATAAGAAAATGAGGAATTACTTTTCTGAGGCACAAAAAGGAAGTACTAATCATTGTAGAAGATTTGCTTTGTTTTCAAACTCAAAGAGAAAGAAATCTCTTTTAGGGCTCTATAAAATGGAAACATAAAAGTATTTAAGGAATAATTTCCCTATGCTCAAGAGGTACCAAGGTGGCTTAATGATGCCTGTTTCATTCTACACAAAATATTGACTGGCACCACAGGAGACATAAGACTTAACAGGCTGCTGTAACACAGTGAACTGCTGTCCAGTCAGCCACAGAAAGCATAATCTTATGGAGAATATGCCAGGCACCGTGCTTATTTCAGAGCTGCCTGTCCTCGTTTATTGTTTTGATGCTTTGTTTTTTTTTTTTTTTTCAATCCAAAATTCAGGACTGCAATGGTTTAGTGTTCTCACTCCTCCCATCAGCAAAAATTTAACATACATAGACGTATCAAATTTTCCACTTCCTGGTTTGCTTCAAAGAATCCAAACTAAGATATTCCACAGAGACAAATATGATGAGATCAATTATAGTCTTAAAGGTGATGGGAGCATTAAAAAAAAAAGTGTACTTGAGATATAGCCAGGCATAATTTTGATCAAGTAATGGCTAAGGAATTGCAGTATTATGAGAAATGTCTGCATAATCAGACCTCAGCTTTGGTTAAAGCACCTGGCTCATCTCACTCTTTCTGTCAGGTGTCTATTTCAAACACTTAGGCAATTGATCATTCACTTATCTGAACACCCATCATAACATGAATAAATTGTGGTCCATTTATCACGTGAACTATTATGTACCAATGTAAAGCTGAGCAGTAACTCTACTAGCATACAGTAAGCAACACTCTATTGTGACCTGTAATTTGGTGAAATACCAAACTTCAAAGTAATGTTTATAGTATGTTTTTATTTTTGTTTAAAACCATGCATGGCTTGTTGAGAGAGCACACGTGCTTGTTGTTTAAGCATGAAGAAAAATGCAGAAAGGTATGCTCCACTGTCAGGAGAGTAGGTTCAGAAAGAGGATGTGGCATAATTTTTTCTTTGTGCATTTTTATGCTGTTTTATTTGTATCAATAAGCACATATCTTATAATCTGAGTATCTAATGAAGAAAGTACAAGTGGAATTTTTAAAAAATGAATCTTGAATTGGATTTGTTTTAATTTAAAAAAAAATCTATTACCAAGCTACTGTGGACTCTACCACCACCATTTACTAGTTGTAGGTGCTGAGAAATTTATTTACTTTTTTTATACCTCAGTATCCTACTCAGTACAATAGGAATAATAATGCCAGTCTCGCAGGAGTGGTTGTGATAATTGTGTTAACACATGTAAAGCACACAGAAAAGAGGCCTATGTTAAACGATAAATGTCATCTTCTAGAATAAGCGGTGGTACATCTGGGGCTATTCCTAAAGAAATAACTCGCTAAGGTTTCTGAGTAACTCTGCTGCTTTTGTGACTAAAGCATATTCTATGTAGCTGCCTGCTTTAGCCTCAGAACTGTGCATGGGTTTCCTCGTTTAAATACTGATGGGAGGAAGGCAAGAAGAACTACAAGTTTTTCTCATTATTAAACAAAGAGTCAAACTGGTCAAAGGGGAAATACTTGTTGAAGCAGGTTAATTCTTAATCAGGCAATTTCAACCTCTAAAATATTTCTATGATGCAGGCAGAAATCTATACATTTTAAATTAAGTTTCCAGATAATTGTGGTTTTCTTGCAACCAAGTTGTACATTCACGGTCAACTCCAACTGTCAGGCCAGGCAGCAGAATGCTAATTAAGTAATCTGGTTAAATACTCAAATTTCAAAAACTTTTTTTTTTTTTTCCAACCTACTCATCTGTAAACTCCAAATCAGAAAAAACAGCTTTAATTATGTAAATTAATATAATGTAATTTCAGTACATGAGTGATGTTAAAAACTACTAATGCTGTAGTCCATATTTTACTGAAACAAAGAAAAAGAAAATGCAATCTTAGAGTTAAAAAAAAGAGAATTCGTGAGTAAAGGGAGTTAGCTTATTTCTGAGGGCAAAAGACAAGTTTCTGTACCTCAGCTACATCAGATGTTCCAAAAGATCACCTGGGCATCTACCACTGCCCACAAACAACTGAAAAGTGAGAATAGCCAACAGACAGTCTGTGTTGTTAGACCTACACCATTGTTAGTTTAAAATACAAAGTGCTTGAAAAACTATTATTCTCAGAAAAATACAAAGTTTTCATGACTTGTTTTCTCAAGCAATTATTTTTAAATGATTTAAAATAATGTATTCAGCTAAATACAACATACTAAAAATAATATAAATGCCTAAGATACCTTTAATGGAAAATAAAAAATATGATTATCTCCTCAATGCATTTAAAATCATTTAAACCACCAACAAGAGGTGTCAGCCCATGACAGGCAGTGCTGAGGTGAAAATTAGGAAAGACACTGTTTAAAGATTACAAAGCATCTTTGGTTTTGAAAGGGATTAGATGTAATGGATCCAGCAAACCAAGCGTGTCAAGAGGGTTTTCCCTTTCTTTAATACCTATGCCTTTGGCTGCCTGCCTTTTCATGGTTCCATTTTGCCAGGAAATAAATGGCAACAGAAATCCATCTGTTTGGTCCCATAAACATAAAGATTTGATTTCCCACTTGCACAGAAATCCGAGATCTATTTGCTAATGGAACCAGGAAACATTTTCTTCAAAGTAACAGAGGAAGTAACAACAGATGCAGCTGGTAGATCCCACCTACCGCGGGCTGTTTCTGTCCTTCGTCATTCCTGTGTGGGCGAGCAGGCAACCTTATAGCTGTGTGGGAGCCCAGTCGGATCTGATGGGCGTTGTATTACCTGTGAGCCAGGCACTTGGTGTCTCGCAAGCTCCGCCCACACCTCCACCAGGGGCCCGGCTGTTGGGGGAGGGGCTGGTGTGCAGAAACACATTCTAGGAAAAAGGAGACCCTAAACTCCACACAACAAGCTGTTATCCCCTAGAGAAAATGCTGTTCAGTGAATACAGCGAGGGCAGGTGTTATATGCAATTGTTCTTCAGTTCTATATATGAGAAAAAGGCTGCCATAAGTGTATTTTTCTTGGTAGCATATCATTTAAACTATACAATAAGATGTGTTAGTAAATGATAGGTAGCGCAAAGGTGAAATTGCATTGTAGCCTACAAAAGACCCACAAAACAGAGTGATTTAGAGATCAGGCTTTTAACCTTCAAAGAACATAATAATATTGCCATTGACACTGCTCTCACTACAATTCGTGTTCTTACTATGCACTAAGCATTGTGATAACTGCCCTAAATGTATTACTTCAACTCACAGTGGTGCCTGTGAGGTAGGTACCATTCATATCTGCACCGAACAGGAGAAAGGATGGGCAATCGGCAAGGTCACAGAACTCGCTCAAGGTCAGCCAGTAATTGGCAGACGTGGAATTTGAATTCTGTCCTTTAAGGCTCCAAACACTTAACTTGACCACTTTACCACATCTCCCTTACCTTATTACATCGCTTTAAGGAGAGCCCTTCATACCACCAGAACATTCTTCCTAAATATTAAAAGA
This sequence comes from Camelus ferus, assembly GCF_009834535.1. Lineage (NCBI taxonomy): Eukaryota > Metazoa > Chordata > Mammalia > Artiodactyla > Camelidae > Camelus > Camelus ferus. The sequence continues at coordinate 25,945,559 of NC_045720.1, forward strand.
GAAATACTTAGATAAGGTAGATTAAGTAACTTAATGTGAAGTGTTCCAAGAGATAAGCCTCAGTTACTGTCAAATTAATACCCTCGAAAAGTTTAACATGCCTTCAAAGAAACATTTAACATTAAAGGTATTTTCAAAATCCGAGACGTCAATGATGATAAGATATGAAAAATCTGTAAACACAGTGGTTAGGTGTAAATTACCTAATAAACAGAACTAGCAGAAGTGTAAAACATATGTCATTTAAAGGATATGTCGGGGGTAGGATAAAAACAGACTTCTACCAGAGATCACTGTAAAAATTCCATTTCTAAGTGGAGAGGATCCCTGTGGATTCAGAGAAGCCATGAAATAGGACAGCCCCAGGGCATTTCCACACCTTGACTTGTGAGCAGAAGCAGAAATGAGTGAGAGCAGTATCTCAGATGACAAACCCATCAGTTAAGGAACTACATTTGAAAATGACAAGTTGTCCACCTTGCCAATTTCTAGAGGGTAACAGCGAAGGGAAAATGACCCACCTCTCATCACACTCACAGTTTTCACTCGTATCCATCTGCTTGGACTGAAGAAGATAACGTCACAAAACCAATCTCCATTTCATAGTCCAGTAAGAAAAGGCTCTGCCTGCTCCCCTCTGCACACATAAGGGTTTTTAGAATGTGCCAAGGCTGCAGCCTTCTTAATGTTTCTGTCCACTAGCATCTCTACCCCAGAAGAAACTAAGGTCAACTTGCTTATAAGGGAGAACTAAACCCAATCCCCCAGAAATCTTTTTCTGCCAGTCTCCTTCAGGAGGAGCTATATTTTTACTGCACTTTTAGAGAAATAGTAAGATAGGACTTGCTACACATAGAAATTCTTCCCAAGCCTTTGCAAGCTAAGTAGTGCTAAGCTGTGAACTGATGAGCATGTGTGTCTTTTTCGTTCTGTCCGTAACATTATCATTCAGGTAAAATCCGATTAAGCGGGCATCGAGAGTAAACTTAAAAGGTAAATTAACTCTAAAAAAGGCAACAGATGATGGCCATGGACAGAAATCAAGGTGGGTGTCCTACACATTGGCAAAAATGGGAAGAGGTCATGTAGGGACCAGGCAATGCAGTAAGGCTGGTCTTTTAGCACCAGCTGGACGTGCTGCCATCTAGAGGGCTGCCCCAAAACATGACCCGGTTAATAATGAGTGGCCCCCTCACTGTGGGCACCAGGCTGCTAGCCTCAGTACGCTGTAGATGGATTTGCCTGGCACCATGAAAATGCGCATGTTTGGACAAACTCATAACTTAGCAGCTGGACCTCAAGGTACTTCACTTCTTTGTAGTTAATACGTCTTATAATGATTTAGGGTTCAACTTCTTGGGTATTTAGCGCCCAAATAAGCCTCTTAAATGACTACACACTTGTCACTAACCCATGAGGTGACACTAGAAATAAAATGGGTGAGATTAGTTTGTCTACTGCACTGCAAGGCTCTTTAATAACAGAAAAGCGGGTGGATCTTATCAGGACTGCTTTAGCGGCTTCTGTTTAATTCCCTACAAATAAAGGGCTCTGTTGATGACTCATTAGAGAAAGGATTTAGACACGTCAGAAAAAGAACTCTCCTTGAATTCTCAATGCCTACTGCCCAAAGTCGTATCTAAAGTATCTTGTATTTGTTCTAAAATTCTGTGATTTACATTAAATTCTCCTAATTCTAACATCTCAGTGGCATGTATCTGAAGATGGTGTGAATGTGAGTCTCTGTGTGTTTGTGTCTGTATACATGAATTTTCTATAAGAATTTTGGGATTTTTTTTTTCAGATGATTCTTTCTCTCAAGCAAGGAATGAATATATTTAACAAGTGTTTGCTAGTCCAAGCTCTGCTATAAAAATAAACAATAGTTGACAGTCACACTGGAAAAATGTTATGAATGAGAGTACTAACCATTTTTATACCTTTAACCCGAGAATATTAATTGGTGAAAAACTCTGGTCATCTAGGTTCACATGCGGTACTGGCATTTTAATTTCAATTTGCATTACTTTCTATTTTAGTATGTATTCCTAACATGAAACATAAACTAACTTTATTTTCATATTATTTATTTATGTATCATTTACTATTATTTTTAAAATTCCAGCTGCCAAATGTTTTCAATATTATTTTTTATCTGCCTAAGAGGTAATAACTATAAACCAAATCCAATGCCTCCTTGAAAAGAAACAAATGACAGCAGTGGATAGTAAGTAATCTATTCATCAGTGGCCTGATATTTTTTTAGATGTATGCCTTGGCCTAAAATAAAATTTAACAACCAAATTTTTAATGAGTTGGAAGTTATTCTATAACCCAGACCTGGAAAAGAATGTAAGTCTCTTTTACTGTTAACTACACACCAAATAATTCTTCATTACTGAAATCAGCAGTGCATTCAGCATGTAAAGAAAAAAAAAATCACACTTCCGTTAGGGATTGAGCCAATTGTGACATTTATTAGTATTAAGAACAAACTGCAGAGTCCACGTGGTAACCCTGAGCACAGCTGTCTGGGAAACGCTGCACTCCTATCTTCAGAGCAGAACCTACTCAAACAGCTTTTGGAGGGTGAGGATGTAGGAATAAACCAATGAGTTATAAATCTGCAGTAATCTGGACAATACCCTAAAGTTTCTAAAATTACTGAACTGCTCATCAGAAGTCAAATGCTTGAAGCACTTGTTGGTCATATTCACATTTCCCACTGGATATGCTGCCCTGTGTATCTCTCTCTCTCTCTCTGCACACATCTCTCCAGGTAGACTGCAAGTCCCTTAGAGCTTTTTTTATATATCTTCACAGTCCCAGCTTCTAGCACAGTGTGTGTTGTGTACGTATGAGACAATCTGTGTGTTTTAGGGAATGATGACAGGTTCCCTTCAAGAGCCGCCTTGTAGCCTTCACCGCACCTACCACACTACTTTGCCACAGATTCTCAATCTATTGTCTGAGAGAATGAATTTTGACTAACTGGCCATTTTGAAAAGCTCTACTGTGCTCAAGGTGAAAATACAGACCTTAAAGAGATTATAGAAGAGGGTTGTAGGAGGTCAGCTCAGAAAGTTAGGGCCCAAACTGCTGCCCCTCAGTCACAGGGAGGCACTGTCGAATTGGGATCATAATCCTGGCTGCCTGATTCTAATCCTGTGCTCTTTCCCCTAGGTTACATTATTTATTTCTGCCTACACTTTTCTACTTAATTTCTCCCCAGAGAGAGAACTGTCCCCAGAATAGGAGATCAAAGACGCTGAAATCCAGATTGTTGAAATGCTGATAGACTTTGTGATAGGAAAGTCAGAAAATAGGAGTGCAGCCTTAAAATGAAAGGTGAGGAGAAAGCCCATTCTATGTCAAATACCCTTTAACTTTAGAGATGTGAAGAGGGACGCTGTATTCAATGCAAACAATATCACGATATTAGACACTAAATGATTGTACTTTTTTTACCTAAAGTTTAGAGACTTTCTAGCTTCTAGAAATAATATCCCCCATATGCTGACAGAATTATTTTTAAGATATATATCACAAGTATGCTTATTCTTTTAAATGTCATTTCCTTAACAAAGCGGCATATTTTTAAAAAGAATTACAGGAGGTTTTGAAATTATCTCACAACAGATTTTTAAAAACAATTATCTGGGGTGAAGATCAGTGCTAAGGGTAAGAGAAAGGGCTTTGGAGCCTTACAGATCTGAATTTGACTCCTGTCTACATCACTTACTGCTACTGGGTCATACACATAATACACAGATTCTATTTTGTTGTTTTCTTTTGCTCACCCCACAGTCAACCTCCTCTTTTTGGGGTGGGTTTTGAGTTGTACTGAGCCCACTTTTCTGCCCCAGTGGAAGCACGTGTTTCAGACTCAGCCAAACAAGGAAAATAATATTCAATTCCAGAAATGTTCAGAAGTTCAGGGAAAGAGGCATGGCTGGCCCACTAAGGACTGGTGAGCATAAAGGACATGAGTTTTCAGTAGTTGGAAGCCATTCAGCTATCTCAACAGGGAAAGCTCTGTAAAAAAACTAGCCGACAGAGAGGAAAGCACAGCTGAGACACGGAAAAGGAGATTATATCCTTTGGGCTCAGGCATAATGGAAGCCAGTTCTACCCTTTGACTTTACGTGAATTATTAATACCTAGGTTTTCTATCTCTTGAAATTATAAGGTCCTGATGAAAATAATGAATTATGAAACTTCTCTTAACCTTATTTTTTTAAAATGATAAAATAGGCACAAAACACCCATTTTATTAGGCTGTGGGAAGGAGGAATTGAGATTATATTCACAAAGTCCCTGAGACAGAGTGGGATGCAAATAGTCAGTGGAGCTATTTTTATTTTAAAAACGGTAAACAGTGAGGTGGTTGAGATTTTGAGCTCTTGAGCCCAACAGATAACGTCTGAAACCTGGAAGTGCTACTCACCAGCAGGGCAAATTTGGGCAAGATGACATAACCTCTCAGTTCTGGTTTCCTAATCTGTAAACTGGGAATAATATTATGCCTTTGATAGAAGCATCAGGCCATTCAGAAATAACACATGCAAGGGTCTAGCTCCCTGCCAGGCACATGAGCAGCAGCCATGGAATGGTGGCTATTTGCTTCTGTTATTACCAACTTCAGTAATTACTAGCTCTGATAGATTTTTATGTCAAAAGCATTATAAATAGTATCCATTTTAGCTGTTAGTCAAAAAGTCATGATTATTTTTAATCTTTCCTTGGAGAGAAAAAAAAATACATCCTGTGGATTTGAAAAAAGCAAATGTGATCTTAAACAGTGAAAATGGATGTAACATCCAGATTCAACAAAGTAAAGGCCCACTTTACTCTTCATCCATCTGACGGAGTTGAGAGCTTAATTTTAGGTTTAGGGGTGCACAGGATGTGGTGGGTCATGCAGATACGCCTAAGGACATCCTACAAAGCAGTGAGGGATCAGAGCATCGAAGGGTGAGGAAATATGTCACATGGAGAATAGCTGTTATATCTGGGACTGTTGAGTGTAGGGAAGGCAGAGGAGTTTGACAGGTACACACACCACAGTGGCTAACAGGGGATGGTTCCAGAAGACCAGATAGCACAGTGAAAGAATGGGGAGATGGTTTCCATTATTTTGAGTTAAAATGTATCTACTTTCATTAGTTCTCTAGTCACCCCTGCTTCCTCCTAATCCTACGTTTAAGACAGAGTACTAGCTCTTCCTCTGGGACATAAAGTCATACCCACAAGTCCCCAACATGCTTATAGTCACACAAACATAAATGAATAATTCAGGCCTTTATAAATTATTAAGTAAATGTACTGATATTTATCAGGCACAGGTACTTTCCTTTCACAGTCTCACAAACCCTCAGGATTTAGGGTAATTAGGGAGAAGACCTGACGGAATAACTGGCAAGCCCAGATTAGTGAATCATTCTGTAGTTTCCTACATTCACATAGACCCTATAAATAGCAATAAAACCAGCAGATAAGACCTTGTAGCCAAAAAAAAAAGCCCTTCAGGTTCTGCATTAGTAAATTGTGGATAAATACCATTTGCAATAAGAATACTGTTTACAGGTAAATGGGGGTCATGTCCAAGAACCAAGGTCTCCAGCAATCCCACTCCTGGGCATATATCCAGAGGGAACTTTAAATCGAAAAGATACATGCACCCCAATGTTCACAGCAGCACTATTTACAATAGCCAAGACATGGAAACAACCTAAATGTCCACTGACAGATGACTGGATAAAAAAGTTGTGGTATATTTATACAATGGAATACTACTCAGCCATAAAAAATAATAAAGTAATGCCTTTTGCAGCAACATGGATGGACCTGGAATTGTAACTGACTGCACTTCAATTAAGAAAGAAAGAAAGGAAGGAAGGAAGGAAGGAAGGAAGGAAGGAAGGAAGGACACCAGAGATTGACACATTGTAACTGATGATATTTCAATTAAAAAAAAAATATGGATGGACCTGAAGATTGTCATTCTAAGTGAAGTAGGCCAGAAAGAGAAAGAAAAATACCATATAATATCACTTATATGTGGAATCTAAAAAAACAAAACAAATGAACTTATTTACAGAACAGAAACAGACTCACAGACATAGAAAACAAATTTGTGACTATCAGGGGAGGAAGCTGGTTGGAAGTGATAAATTGGGAGTTCGAGATGTGCAGATACTAACTACTATATATAAAATAGATAAACAACAAGTTCATACTGTATAGCACAGGGAACCATACTCAGTATCTTGTATAATGAAAAAGAATATGAAAATGAACATATGTATGTATGTACATGAACTATTATGCTATATACCAGAAATTGACACACTGCAAACTGACTATACTTAAATTTTTTTTAAAAAAAAAAGTAAAAAAGAAACCAATGTCTCCTTTTTCCTGAACTTTCTAAATCTAATCAGTCGGTAAGTCATTGATGCTCGACCACCACATATACATTAAATATGGCTGTTTTCCCCCATCTCCAGTACCATCCCCTTATCAGCAGTTCTCAACTGGGGCTAATTTTGTCCCCCAGTGGGACATTTGGCAATCTGTGGAGATATTTTTGGTTACAACTGGGGCAGGGAGGAGGGCAATTTTATTGATATCATTGAGAAGAGGCAGAGATGCTGCTAAATATCCTACAATGTCCAGCACCTTCACACCCCCAACAAAGAATGCTCTGGCCCAAAATGCTGATAGTGCCTGGGTTGAAAAATTCTGCCCTCATCTAATCCACCAATGTGTGTTTTTTTCTTCTGAGTTACTAGCAACCCTGCCTGCACTCCTCTTCAGGAGTTACCCTCCCCACCAGTGGCCCTTACAATCCATCCTTCACACAGTAGCCAGTAAGGTTATTCAAATATAAAAACATACAGAAAGATACAGCATATACATGTTATATATGTTTATAATAAATATGTTATATCTTATTATATTGTATTATTATTAGTTATATTGAAGACTGGCCCCATGTATTACCCCCAGATGGGCCACATCAGCGCTAGGAAGGTTTTAGGCAGGAGGCACTTTAGAAAGAGCCAATGCAAGAAGGACATGCCAATTTCCCCTTTTCTTCCTGAAAATAGGGGGTAAAACTCTTGTGGGAAAGATGTCCTCCCTGGACCAAGAGGGAAAAGAAGCATTCTTCAACTGCAAGTCAAAGCTGAGAGTATTCTGTGCAAACAGACCTTGTAAAAATAATTCTTATCTTCTTTTGTCCTCCCTGTATATTTCAGTTACTTTCCCACAAGTGCCCTTCTTTGTTCAACCTGGTATGAAGCATTTAGGTTTGGCTCTTCTTTGAGTCTTCATTTCTTCATGAGGGCTCCCATGTCACATAAAACTCAAATGTTTTTCTCTTCTTAATCTATCTTATGTCAGTTTTTTCATGAGGCCCAGCCAAAAACCCTAAGAGGGGAGAGGTAAAATTGTGCCTTCTTTACAATATTGTTGTAATGTAATTGATGTATGAATATATTAATATATCATTAATATTAATAATATCAACACATTAATATTAATGATACTGATAGTGTTAACACATGATTAATATTAACAATGTTATTAATAATATTAGCATATTATTATCACATATAAGTCTAATATAACACACACACATAAATCTGTCATGCCACTCTCCGGCTAAACCTTTCCAGTGGCTTCCTAGAGTACCCACGAATTCCTAGCAAAAATCCAACTCCTTCCCATGCCTCCTTATCAAGTCCTTACCAAGACTCCTAGCTGTCCCAGCGACCAGATCTCCTGCTGCTCTCTCCCTCACTCCTCAGCTGCACAGACTCTGCAGTCCCCACACACAACGACTTGACCTCACCCCCAGCACCATTCACTTGCTGAGTCTTTCACTAGACATTTGCATGGCTGGTGCCTCATTCAGCTCTTAGCTCCCCTGTCACCTCCTCAGAGGTGCCCCTGGGAAACTAGAGCTAAGGCAGTTCTGACCCCTTCTCTGTCCCCCAGACCCACTCACTTTCAATCACATTGCCCTGTGATAGCAGCTTCATAGCACAAGTCAGTTCATGGTGGGGCACTATCTCCTTTAAGAATTAGTCTCCTTGTCTATTTTTTCTTTAGCTCTTTGTTTATTCTTATTTTTTCCAAAAATTTCCTCACATTTACTTGTTTTAAATATATATATAATTGAAGTATAATCAGTTTACAATGTTGTATCAATTTCTGGTGTACACCATAATGCTTCAGTCACACATGCACATACATATATATTCGTTTTCATATTCTTTTTCACCATAAGTTACTACAAGATATTGAGTATACTTCCCTGTGCTATACAGTTTGAATTTGCTATGTATATATTTTATATATATTAGTTACTATCTGCAATTCTCGAACTCACTATTTATCCCTTCCCACCTCCTTTCCCCCCAGTAACCATAAACAGTTTCCTTGTTTATTATCTCTCCCACTATTAGTAAGCTCAAAAGGAGTAAAGACCACTAGTATTTTGTCCATAATTGTATCCCTAATACCTGGAACAGCATCTGATTCCTAGTAGGCCTTCAATAAATAAGGGCTAAATGAATAAATTGTATTTTTCTGAATCCAACTTTCCCCCCCAGCTTTATGGAGGTATAACTGCCATTCAACTGTAACATTAGTTACTTTTTCATTTTTCTTAGCACAGATAAACTTTTTAAGTGTTGAAGTTTAGATTAACTTCTGTCCAAACTTCTATAAGTTACAAATTAAGTAAATGGAAATCGCTTTTTTTTCCCTTTCAGAAGCATTTAATAATGAGCAAGGCAAAATGATCACTTTCAAAAAGCAATTTTTTCCTTACCTGTTTTAGTGACATTCACTGTTTCAGAGTCAAAATGTATGATATCACCAATAAAATATGCTGTTTCACAGCACATTGAGAGCTCCAATTCTTTTGGAAATTGTCTATATTATATCTTAGTATTACAGCTCTTAAGGAGTTTTTCAGTGTTTTTTTCTTCATCAGCTCTTCCACTTAACAAAATTCACAATTTTGTAACAAAATTTGCTTTTTTTTAGACCTTAGCAGGCAAAATACAAAACTTTCTGAATAGTTACTCTATAATTTAGTGGAATATTAGTGCTTAAATCACTGGGAACACTGTAATTCAAAGTATCATATTGCTATACATTCCCACACAAACATGCATGCACATAACATCGAAATGAAATAATTCAGTCAGAGGTAACATTACATTCTACTTTTAACAGCAAAAAATATACATCATTAGGGCATGATGTCAACAAAATCTGAGATATAAAAGATAAATACAACATTAAACTTGTTCTTTAAAAAAAGTTCTGTGATTTTTTTTTCCCCTGTCTTAAAATGACTTTTAGGTTTGCCCAGGGACATTTGATGGATGATATACTAATCCTCTAAGAAAAAAAGTAATTTCAGTGCAATTACCTTTATAGATGAATTTAACTGTTAGGTTAAAAAGCTGTTTATTCTGTTATACATCTATGAGGAAAACCAAACAAGAAAAGTATATTTTTTAAAAAAGTTTCTTCCAGCATTGTTTAGAAAAGCGAAAACTGAAAGTAATCACAATCGAAAAATAGGGGAATGCATAAATAAAATGTATGGAATAACATACCACAGTTATAATGACTGGACCAGATAGGTAGGAGATAAATAAATGTCTATCAACATGGACATATTCTGAAAATGATGTTGAGTGAGAAAAGCAAGTTGACACAGGTACAAAAAGATGATATGCTATATATACACAGAGCACTATATTCCTATATTTCTTCATTCAACACATATTTTGGGGGCATCCACTTTATGTGAACCATTATTCTAGGCACAGAAAGAATGTAGTCAAAGACAGTGCCTGACATAACAAAAGCTTATAATCTAGTGAGGGAATAGACAGCAAAACAGGTAAGTGTTTACATCCATACCTACATACATGTGCAAATTCTGTAAGGCAGTGGTACATTTGGTGGAGAAAAATGAAGCCTGGTAAGGGATCATGAGGGCAGTTCAACTATTGATTGCATGGTCTCCCATCCCCACCAGGAGGTGACTTTTGAACAATACTTGAACGCAGGCAGTGATCTGACAGAGCTACAGGAGACGGGCCTGTGGAATGGTCATCCAGGGGGAGGGATGAGCAGATGCCAAAGCCCAGAGATGGAAATGTGCTTGGTGCGCTCGCTGCCCAGCACGGAGGCCTGTGCTCCTGAAGCGCAGGGAGCAAGGCAGAGTGTGGGAGGACTGGGGGTCAGAGGTGGATCTTCCAGGGGCTTGGTGAACATGGTAAGGACTGTGGATTTTAGTCCAGCTGTGATGGAGACCCAAAGGGCTAGGAGGAGGGAAGTTACATGATGTGATGTATGCTTTTGAAGGATTAATCTGTCTGTGGGGTGAAGACATGGAGTGTGTTGGGGTGATGCTGTGAAAGAAAAGACAGAACAGTTATGAAGACGCTGCAATAACCCTGATAAAAGATGAGAGGAGGTGGACCAGCAGCAGGGAAGTAGCAAGAGCAGGTGAATGGGGCTTGGAATGACGATATACTTTATTTTGAAGGCAGAGCCAAGCAGATATATTGTTTGTGCATAAAACTGTATGTAGTAAAAACATAAGAATATACATGTTGCATATGGACAGTATTGCCTCTAGGACAGGAGAAAGGGGAACAGGAAAATATAGGCAGATCCCACTTTCTCTCTAATATATTATTTCCTTAGAGAAAAAAAAAAACTCTGATGTGAACATGGTCCAAACTTAACATCTGTTAATCTTGGGTTTTGAGTACCCACATATTTGCTATATTACCTTTGTAATATTCTGGTTTTCATATTTTTCTAGGAGAATTACATTCTATACGGAAAGAGTGATGTCTGTGATTTCTTTTCACTGTGAATCATTGATTCATTCATTTATTCAACAAATATTCCTTGAGCATCTACTCATGCCAGACTCTGATGTAGGTGCTGAGGAAGCTATAAAGAACAAAACAAAGTCCTCATGGAGTTTCCATTCTGGAGGAAAAGGCAGACAGTTGAATAAACAGATAGATAATATAATGCCATTCTGAATTACGGCATATGAAGAAAAGTGAAGCGTGATGGTAGAGTTATTTTAAACTGGCTCTAGCTTTGTTTTCTTATAAGAGAACTCTAACCTATGCAGTTTTATTCCTGTGGTTATAAATCATAAACTTAATCAAACATAACAGAAACGGGGTAGCTGACAGTTACAGGGAAGTTAAAAGCACAGACTTTGGAGTCAGAATTCCTGTGACAGAAGTTGGTAGGTGCTTAGTTATCTGCTCTCGCTCAGAACAACAATGTATCGTCATGATCACCACCTTATTATTGTTATATCTCATGAATTCCGTGGGTCAGGAATTTGGTCTAGGTGGAGTGTGGACAGCTCATCTCCATTTCATGATACTGGAATTTCAGCAGAGATGGCTCAGAAGTCTGGAGGCCAGAACAACTGTAGGCTGGTTGAGCATATCCTAGGCTTCCTTATACATGGTGGCCTCAGTTGGACCTCTTCTACTTTGGCCCAGGACTTCAAGAACAACTGTCATTAGAGTTGTGGATAAAAGCTGCAAAGCTTCTTATGACCTGGCCTGAGAAGTCCTAGAACATCACTTGTGCCACATACTATTGGTCAAATAAGCCACTAAGGCCGGTCCAAACTAAATGGAAAGGGAATTCAACTCCACCTCTCAATGGGAGGAGTAGCAGAGAATTTAATCTACCACAGCAAATTATTGAACTATTCAGAGATGCATTCATTAAGATGCATTAATTAAATCTATAAAATGGAACAATAATGTCTACCTCAGAGAGTTGTAAGAAGAGCAAATAATGTATAGAAACTGTCTACAATGCAAGGTTTAGGGTCACTGACCCTCCGTGCAGTCAGAAATCTGCTTATACTTGGCCCTCTGTGTCCATGGTCCCTCGGGATCTGCGGTTCTGCATCCATGGAGTCAGCCACCCACCTGGAGTGCAGCACTATAGTACTGACTATTGAAAAAAAATCCACATATAAGTGAACCCATGCAGTTCAAACCTGTGTTGTTCAAGGGGTCATCTGTGGTGCCTTAAAGGACCTCTAAAATGGGTTTCTTACAATAGACTTACAGGGGAGGAACCAAGAGACTTCAAAAGTATTTTCACCTGAGATGGGGAGGGTCGAGGAAATCCTTGAAACCCACTAATACTGGTAGAGTAAGATATTCTCAATAAGACTCTATTATCTTCTCCAGTACTTGGAAGACCATGGTAGGAAGATAAGCTAAAATACCACTCTAAACTCTGTGTATCTGTCTTAGTTCTCAGAGTTTTTTTTTTTTTTTTTTTTTTTTTTTTTTAATGACTTCTATAAAGTAGGCAGCAGCTTTCTTTTGGTAAAGGTAGAGAGTATCATTTTATACAGAGGAGGTTTTTAGAAGAGGAGCAAGTTAGGTAAGTGAATTCCTGATTCCTAGGATTATAAAATCAATAAACTTTTCTTCCTGAGGCAGCTGTTAAAACCAAGGTATTTTAGAGGTAGTAATAATGTACAGATGTAGCTCTGAAAATGAAGTCAAATAGGTAAAGAGCATGGTCTACATTTGAAGAAAGTGTGGGATAAACATAACTTTCATTCCCATCTGTGCTGTACACAATTGTATTTTTTAAATGCTAACTAATTTCATTCCATCGGTTCCCTTTTAAGAATAAGCAAACTAAATTGGTCCACTGGTTTATATAACACATAAAGTTCCTTTCAATTCTTTGCAATGGGCCTTTGGATGTTTGAAAAATATATTCATTTTATAAGGGATTATGACTTAAGGAAAAATGCTTAAAGAAAATAAAAGATAGCAACCTATTATGCAAATGAAATCAATAAAGTTCTATTCACACACACAAAGAATAGGCTACAGAAATCCTTCTAGTGCTAGTTTCCATTTTAAGTGAACATAAATCGTTACAACCATCAATTCAAAGAGAGACGTTATTATAGAAATTACTGGAAAATGTCTATACTGAACATGCATAAGCATTAAATATACTGAAGAAAATACTGGAAGATATTCACAAATGTATCTACATTTCACAATCATATTTTCTTAGCAAAACTGAGAAATTCAAAGCAGTCTGGAAAATACTCAACCACATAGGAAAAAATACATATAACCTAGTAGTCCTCCAAAAAAGGCTCCCATGGAGCTCTATCATAGATTGTTTGATAAAGTGATTATTTCTTAAGCCTCTACTAAGTGCCAGGTGCTCTGCTGAGATCTAAAGATAATTAGAAGAAATTCTGAACTCTTGAGGAGTTCACAGTCTTGGGCAGGTATCCTGCCCTCCACCATTGAGGGTAGAGGGTGGAGAGTTAGATACTGGAGGCCAATATTACCTAAAAGCGCAGCCACTGTTAATGAATTTCCAGCAGGGAACAAATATAAGCAGCTACAGATCGTAGAAAGATCACACAGTAAGTGAAGAAATCAGACTGTGAGCCCAGGGCTGAGTGGCTGAGAGCCCTCACATCGTCCCATGGTGGACAACTTTGTATCTGAATCCTGACTCTGCTGCGCAATGGTTATGGAGTTGTAGACAAGTATCTTAACTGTTTCAAGCCTCAGGTTCCCATTTTGTGAAAAGAGGTTTCAAATCTCTGCTCATGGTTGAGAGGATAAGTGTTAATCTTAAGAGCGGGGTCTCCCAGGGTGACCCATGGGCACATATTGTACCAGACCATGCCTCCCACACATCCCATAACCATGAGATGCCTACATACGTTGACATTTGGTTTTGAATTTCTAACTCTAATATCTTTATTTCCTAAGTAACATGACGAGTTGTTCTGAATACCTCAAGGACCACTTACATTCGTTAATTTTCCTTAAATGCAACACTCTGTATTCATCATCACTCCAATGTATTTAAGTCCTGGTCCTGTACTCTATAATACTAAGCAGTCTTGAAGCCTGAGTCTACTGCCATCTACCATTTGTCACCTAGATCTTTGAAAAAGATACTGACTACTCCAGGCCCGTAACTCTGGAATTCCATAGGCTAATTAGCTAAATGTCTGCTATGGCAAAACTGTAGATCAGTACACTGCATAGTCCTTCCAACCTTCTCCTCTTTATGCTTTCTCTGCAGTAGAAGTTGGTAAGAGAAATACTTGGACTCCCAGCCCCTCTTGCAGGCAGGAGTGGCCATGTGACAAGCTCTAGCCACGGAGAGGTAGCTGAAAGTCTTGGGAGTAACACGGAAGAGCCTACTGAGGTGAAGGCCTAACCTTCTACCCAACCTCCTTCTTTCTGTGTTGACTGCAGATGACATGCCTTAGGGTACAGCCATCTTGTGACCAGGAGGAGAAAAGGGCTGTGAATTTTAGGGCTATTGAGGAAAAAACATTGAGGGAGCTCATTTCCTTAATAACAACTTCAAGCACCCACATAATCCCTGAACTTCCTCATTCCAGATTTCTTCTTATGTGAGAAAAACAGACCTAGTACTTCTTTACCTTTTCATTTAGAGCTGTGCTCTTTACTATGGCAGCCACTGGCCACATGTGGCTTTAAAATTTTAATTAATTAAAATTAAGTAAGAGAAATTTGGTTCTTCGGTATTGGAAAGTGCAATTATAGAACATTTTCATCATCACAGAAACTTCTATTTAAACAACACTGGAGAAACTGTTGTCATTTGCAGCCAAATACACGTGAATGCTACAGATGCTAATATTTTCGTCACTGAGCTCAGGGCAGACACATTTCAGTCCCTGTCTCTCAACTAAGCCCATGTGCCCCCAGGTATTTGATTGTTTATTCCATGTTGAGATACCACACATTGATTTATCAGTAGCCTCTCATCCAAGAGATTTCTCATACTTTCTTAGAGGATTAGTTTAGTCTGTCAGAACATATTCTTCTCTTAGCTCCAAATAATCAAGTACTCTCCCTAGAGATAATGGCAGAATTAAGAAAATTAATATTCCTATGTGATATTTCAGGAAGGGAGGAAATGCAGCTACAATCATGTCACAATGACAGCAGCTGCCAGGTTAAAGCAACTGACCTCAATATGTGGCGATCTCTCTAGCGGTGGCTCTCAGTCCTTTCAGAATATACCAATCTCTTTTACTCTCTTAACAATTATTCCAGAGTGAGAGCTGAGTCTGATTCTGAGACTCACATCACCGACAGCTGCAAGCGTGATTATTTGGAGCTATGTCCTGCCGTCTTTGTTTGGGCTTCCATGAATATAGTCACGATTCTGTCTCCCAAACATGGAGGCATGTCATGGAATTAAATTCAATGGGTAGAAGTATCTGATGAGGCAATTTCTTACCATTTTAACTTAGTTATAACAAAAGAGGGGGTGATGACAAAAATTTCAAACATATTTCTGACAAATTTCCTAGAGTCATAATTCCAATTTCAATTTATTTATTTACTTGTAAGTCACAAAACAGTGATTATAAAGTAGTATCTAATAATTATTGAGTATTTATTATGAGCCAGGCAGCACTGCAAGTGATGTTCATAAACTTTTATTTAATCCTCACAAATGTAGTCTGAGATAAGTACTGTTTTCATCCTAATTTTATAGACAGAGACTGAGGTGCAACGAATTTTAAAAACTTGCCCAAAGTCACACAACTGAGTAAATGATGAAAACCAAATTCAGACCCACAAAAATCTGCCTCCAGGGTCTTCCTCTTAATCACTATACTCTTTTGAATTGATCGTGTTGCTACAGAAGTAAGTCAAGATTATTCAGTGACCTTATGCAGAGAGTATCACTTTCTTCCAGGTACTGAGATACTCCAAAAGTAGTCCAAGACCACAGTAAAACTTTTCTCCATCACTTATAACCCTACTTCTTGAAGAACAGAAAACAGCCATTTATAAATATGAACATTTTCTAAGACATAAAGTTACTTTGCATTCAGGCATGATCTTCAATTATTTTACAAGAGTGAATATCAGAAGACATATAAAAGAAGAAAACAAGATAGATACGCCAGAAATTACAGGTCTGTAGAGTGTGAGAAGCAACTGAGATATTATCATATCAAAAATCTGCTGAACCCTTTAAAGTGCTAGGGCTTTTTCTAAGCATCTCAGTTGCATCACCATCTTATACTCAGAACATCCTAGTGAGGGAGGTATTATTATCCCGTGTAATAGACGAAGCAACTGAGTCAGAGAGATGGTCGGACAGATAGTAAATGGCAGTCCCAGATACCGGGCTTCTTCTCCATCTTTTGGGTCTTTTGTGGTCTGGCCCCTGAACTCCTCTCTACCTCAACTCCTGCTTCGTCCACTCTGTTCCAGTCCCCTTGTGTTCCTAACATGCTTCCTCTTTGTGAAGCTTACACTAATATTTCCTCTTTTATCAGAGAGGCCTTCCCCAACTCCCTAGAATGACAACCCATGCCCCTAATCCCAGTACCCAGCATATAATGACTGACTGAATGAATAAATAAATATACCTGGGTCAACTCCACTCCCTCAGGGAGGTGCACTGATGTTTGACACCAAGAAGACCCTCCTGCACAGGTGTTCTGGATTTGATTTCCTTTCCTCATTAGCCTTTGTTCAGCCCCTCCTTTTTTGTGGAGTCAAAGATTCTAAGATAAAGGATTAACTTCAGAAAATAAAACATATTTCAGAGAGAGAGAATGGTCCACATGATGCTACTACTGTAGATGGTGTGTCCCTCCTACCATCCTAGAGGGTGAAAGAAGTGAGACCAATAAGGATGGGGACTTATTGATCTCTTTAGTTCTTTTTATTTGCTGATTGTTTTTATCGTTTTCAGAGGTAAATCTTGACCTTTCACAAATTACATTTGGACAGAGGAATCATAATATTCTTTGTATGACTGTATCAAAGTAAAAAGTAATATTAAAAACTAAATCATCTAACGTTGAAAATATGCCAAATACATACAAAATTTGAGTGACTGGCAGTATTCAGTTTTCACAGGTTAATCTCAAATTATTCTTCAAATTATTTTTTTGATCAGTGATGAAGGAACTATCAGTTCAAGTTATGCCAAACAACTCAATTGGGGGATAGTTTAAAGAAATACCTATATTTTCGAAAGGAAGAAATATAAATACTAAAGTGCATCAAGAAAAAAAATGCATCCTCACTAGTAATAAAAGAAAAATGAATAAAAATAAAGCATCCTTTAAAAATTCATTAAATGGAGAAAAAAATAAATTATAATAATGATAGAGTCCAAGGAAATTAGAATCTCATATAATTGCTGGTGGGGCTAAGACTTTGAGAGAGGACAATTCAAAACATTCATTAGAGGCTTCTAATCTTACACACACCTTGGACCATCATTTCCCCTATTATGAGTTTATGCCAAGAAAATAATTTTAGATGCTGGAAGATTTGTTAGATAATTGCTTGTTATAGTGTTATCCTAATAGTGAAAAATTAAGAAACAGTCTTACTATGACCAAGATAACTGGTTAACTACATAATTGAATATTTAATAGAATTTTTACCCCTACTTACTAGTTAGACATTAAAAATGTTACTGAAAAATATTTAATGACATGGAAATACTTATGATAATATTTTAGTAGGAAAAAGCAGATGACAAATTATGACACTATGAACCTATTTAAATGTGCAGAAAAATCCTGGGAAAATACACATAAAAAGTTAAAGGCTCACTTGGATGACTAAATTTTAATTCTGATTTTCTCCCTTTTGTTTACATATGTTTCTATTTTTTTCTACAAAGCACAAAGACTTGTCTTTTTCATTTAGAAAGAAATGATTATTTTATTAAAAAACTGTTTGATAAAGGAGGCAGAGGGTTTTCACCTTTTCCCTGTATTTTATCTAAGGTAATATGGTGGAATTATTTTTCTCTAGATAGAGGCTCCTGAGGGTAAAAAGGCTAGGATTCATCTCTCAGAGAAAGGGGAGCAAACTCTTAGGAGATGTACAGCTTTTCATTTTATCCTCATCTTCTGTGATTAAAAATACTGCCTACATGCAGACCAAACACTAGGCAATTTTTCCTTTACTTTTTAAACCTCGTTTTGCCCTACCAAAAGTTTAAATAACGAGAGAAATCCACTAAATTAACAACTGTTCAGATACACTAAATCAGCATAACAGAGGCTCAGAAAGTAAATTTAATTTAGAAGCATTTTGGGAATAATTAATTTACCTCCCACAATTTAGCCAATGGATTCTCTCAAATTGCTTCCAGAGTATATCGTAACTACAGTTCCAGAAATATAGAAATAGCTCCTGAAATAAAGCTCAATTACTTAATTTGAGTGACAGTTCCAAAACTGAACACCTGAAATGAGTAAGGATGGTCAAAAGGACAGTTCATGACTGTGTTTTAGGATGGATCTTAAATCTGAGGGTACTCACCAGGCACACTTTGAGGGTGACATACACAGTTTTGAAAGACTGAGTCTACAGAGATAAGAGCCATGGTCCCTCTTGAAATGTTTTTCTTTGTTCATTTTTATTTAACTAGATGCTAATTTAATTGATTATAATAAGAAATCACACTCCTCTGTAGGCACCATTCAGATCATTCATCTCTTGAAAGGTCTCCATAATATTAAAAATCCACGTGGTATTAAGTGCTTTATAGCATAATGCTTAAGAACAAAAAGCACAGGATTTGGTGTCAGGAAGAAATGATTTTAAATTCTGATTCTTCTGACTCTGATTGATTATGACCTTGGGAATGTGACTTAACCTTTTTGAATCTTTTTTTAATCTGTAAAACTGGGGTAATAAATAAAGCTACCCCATAGAGTTATGAGCACTAAATGAATGCTCTAAAGGGGCACAAAATTAGTGCTTCAGCAATGGTGGTTACCAGCATAAGGGTGAATACACAGTCTGAGAGGTCATTCCGCTCTTTACTTGAAATAATACATGTGGAAATTTATAAAATGTGATTTAAAATGAAGATATTATTACTATTAATCTTTTTTACTATTTTATAATGCTTTAAATTAGCAAATATTTTTCTAAGACAATAACAGAATCTGGGACATTCATAAAGTACCTCAAAAATAGGTACAACTTTATTATTCAGAATTAACTTCTTTTTCATTTTTGAAGAGAGGTACTCATATTTTTTTTCCACTTTGGGGTACTTGTTCTTTAACGTAGGCGTGTAATATATACTACAGGACACAGACTATTCCTGTGTCTTTTCCGTGGAATTATCAATTTCCAATTTATAGAATTTTATAACATTTCTTCTTTAATCTCAGACCACTGCCCCATGAAAGGAGGCTGACTTGCCACATGCAGAACAGATGAATACATGACAATGATAGTCATAATTCCACCTGTCTTGCTTCTTTAGAGCTCAGACCACTGAAACCAGTGACGAAAAAAACCCTTTGGAAATATAATCTTAAATTTTAACTGAAATTTCCAATGAATGGAATTACAAAGATGAAACATCTGTAGCCTCTATGGCCAGCAAACTACCCTAAATAGTGAAATAATCAGAACGTTGAGGTGTATTTGGCACTGGCTACTCTTACAGCTATCTAGATATTACCAGCCCATTTGCATATATTTAACAGAAAGAAGACTCTGTCTTGATGTTGTAGATGGGTTGCATTAATGGCCCCAATTACTGGCTTCTCACACCCATGCCTTTCACTCTTGTGTGTTGCCTTCCCAATCTGATGCTGAGCCCCATCAAGTGACTTGATTTGCGTTAGCCAATGAGATAGAAGGAAAACTGGCAGAAGCAGAGGCTTGACTAAAGCATTTGGTCATTTGCTTCCAATCTTGCTCCTCTGAGACCACAGTGAGAACAGACCCAGGCCAGCCTTCTGAAGGAATATTATAGGCAAGCGTGAGGAAGGGAGTCCAGGTGTCGCAGCTGAGGCAGTCCTAGGTCAGTGCACAGCTAGCCACACGAGAGAACGCAGCCAAGGTCTGCAAAACCACCTGCCCACCCTACCACTGACCACAGACACAGACTGAGCCCAGCTGAGTCCAGAGGAACCATCCAGCTGACCTGTAGACACATGAACAATGATAAATGCTTATTGTTTTAAACTATTATGTTTTGGGGTAGACTGTCACATGGTATTATTTTGGTGATAGAGAACTGATACACTTGTAAATTAGTAAAAAGTCTTCCAATTTTAGCTTCCTACTATACAACTCAGAAATATTGCAAGAGGTCTAAGGAAGAGCAGAATTCTGTACTTTATGTTCTCCAAAGTGTGTATGTGTGTGTGGGGGGGGTGCCACACACCCAGGTATTCCACAAAATCATCTATTTGGGAGCAGTACAAAAGATGTTAACATTTCTATTTACATTAGGAACTCTGTTTTGGGAATATGTTTTATCATGTACAGAGTATATTGTTATCATAGCTCATGTAATTTATTGGAAGCACGTATTTTATGGATAGGCACACACCCTTGAAAAAGTTCAGAGGCCACTGATCTTGACTGTTTACATCTGGTAACTTTCTTATCTGGTGTGGGTTCCCACGGGGAGTCATCTCTTCAGAAATGAAATGAAGACTAATTCATTGGTTAGGTGTCACTATTCTCCTCTGAGTATGATGAGATTTTAAATAGTTTTTGTAAATATTATCATTCTATTCAGGTAAAATGAAAAATAAAGGTAGTGACTATACAGCGGTTTCTTTTTTTAGTATATGGTCAACTTATAGAACAGTTACAGGGGAAAACAGAGCACATTCTCTTAACCTTGAGAACATTCCTCAAATACTAACATCTTAATTGGCCATACCAATTTAGTGTGATATCTTATTAATGTTTTGGATATAAAATATTTCTAGATATAAATATTTTCCATATAAAATTGAGATATAAAATATTTTTACTACAAAATATTTACCAGTAGACAATTTTTTAAATGAGTATAAAGATTTAGGAGTTTGTATTTTATAAAAGTTTGCACATATGAATGGTTTATAGTAATTGTAAACTATGGCTAATTTACATGATCGCATAAACTCCAAAGTAATTCCTTTATTGGAACTAAAATTACAAATATATCTAATAATAGAGTAAACTAGTAAGGAATGATGTATTTATTTCTCAGATATAAGGGACTTTATAAGAAAGATATATTCTTCACTTCAGAATGTCAAGATAAATGTGAGAACATAAATTCTACAAATTAACAGAGATGTATGACCTCAATTCATAACCAATTTTACAATGTGCTACATCTTTAAAAGGAAAGTAATTTAAAACTGCCAACCTTGCTTCAGTATGGCTTTCTTATATATTAAATTCCTCTCGTAATGCTACCACATATTTTTCTTTTTCCCTTAAATCATTCTGCCAAATTCACACACATTCATGTTTAAAGCTATTTTTAAAACAGAAGTGATTTTCCTCCCCTTCTCATAAAACTGCTTTCTTTCTTTTCTGCCCCAATGAGAGTCAAATATTCTGGGCTATCGATTTTCAAAGAACTCAGATTTAACCCTTTAAAAGAGGTTTGGAATAATGTGTATAAGTTTCTGCAGGTTGAGCTGTATTCTTTCTGAAAAAAAAAAATAGCTTCAGTATAAACTCTGATTTGTATATTGATTTCTATAGTGTTTTGAGTTATACTGAATTCCATAAAATGAAATAAATCTGTCACTTTACTGCAGTTGAACTGGAAAATAAAAAGTCCAAGTTATTAAGAAAATCCATTGAATTACTGCCCTAATAAGAAACAAAGAAGCAGAGGGCGGCTAAGAGGTTGTCCCCCAACAATGCGGCAGCGATCCAGACGATGCAGAGCCGAGGGGTGCGGTGCGCCCCACCTGCCCTGGATGGGGACCCTCTGCAGCCCCCCAGAGAAGTGGGACATGATGCAGGAGAACAAGTCTCCTCCCAGACTCCACAGATTTCAGCTCCCCATGCCTCTTGCCAGATAACAAGCTCATCTGTCATCTATTTGGCTTTGGAGCCAACAGGCTATTGACTGGATCCACCCTCCAGGGACTGGGATGTTCTTGGAAGATCGGCTGACTCTTACCACGTGACCTCAGTCAAGCCAATCAATACACCATTCGGCTCTTTAGAGCTCCCTGTCTGCAAACAGAGGGTCAGAAATAGCCTGCAGGCACCTGCCTCACCAGAATGTTAGGAGACTGAATGAGCACGTTCCTTAAAGTCAACGTGAGCTCTGAGGAACAAAGATGCTGGGCGGGATAAGACACCTTTTCTCATCCACAGCATTGAAGTAATCACTTCTCACGGAGTTCCTGTGCTTCCATTTCCCAAAATGTCATGTGCAAATGTGTCATGGATAGATAAATGCGACCGTGTCAACCGAGTCCGTGGTGTTGCTAATGATAAATATAGGAGTGGAATATTTTACTTATTATGATTCTCTGATAATAGTGCTAGAATTTTAATGGTTATGAGTTTGGGGTATGAGCATTTTTTCAAAATTAGAAAAATATTAATGTCTGAGGACTAATATATGTTTAGTACAAAAAAAATTTTTTTTTAATTATACACACACAAAACATGAAGTAAAAGGACTCTGAATCCTACTCCCCAGAGATAACCACAGCCAACATTTGCATGACTCTCCCAGACATCTTGGTAAATACACACACGTATGTATACACGTGTACAGATCTGGAGATGTTTAAAATGGCACCCATCTACCTATCAAGCTATCTACGTGTGTGCTATTTTGCAACCTGCTTTTTCCCCAGTTGCTGTGGACATCTCTTCCTCTTCCATAAATAAAGAGGTTAATAGCAGGGTTTTCTATGCCTGCTGCATTGTGCTCCACAGCAAGGATACACTGTTTTACTCATCTCTGTTACTGATATCTATTTGGAAGCATTCTGAAAAACAGGCCACCAACAAACAACAGAAGGGAACTTCAGCATCGTTTCGAAAAGATCAGGCGTTCTGTTACGAACAAAGGGTCAGGAAATGACAGAGACATTATAAAAGAGAGAAGGACATGGAATATAGAGAAAGATGGTGTGAGGAGATAACATATTGTTTTATTTTCAAATGAATCTTGAATATCTTATTTTTATATGTGTATTGTACATATTGAATAGTTAATAATTGACAAAATAAAATAAAATAAACACTGAAGATGACAAAACCTCAAATCTGTAGACTTCACTCAGAGCCCCAAATGAACCTCCTCCCCAGCTGATGTACTGTCCTTTTTTTTTTTTTTTTAAACTTCCTTGTAATTACATTCTATAAGCTACCATTTTTGTCGAAAGTTGACATTTAAGATGCTCCTTTACCACAGCTGGCCACCTGATACTGCGTGGACAGCCAGATCCGCAGAGACAGCCCCAGCTGGAGTGAGGCAGCCCTCTCCCCAAAGCTGGCTGACCCGGTCATCCTGGCTGCTTCCCGCCTAGGACCCTTCAGACCCCACTCACCACCACTCTGTCCCCAGTCCCCGGAGGTTACTGTGCACTCCCTAGCAGTTTCCTGCACTCTGGTTAACCCTTTGTGAATCAATCCTTTGTTAAAGTTTCCTCAAATTACCCACTCTGAGCAGGCCATTATTTCTGGTTAGGACCCTGACTAAACCATATATATTTCATAGACATAAAGACACTACAGTAACAGTGGTCATAGTGGTTCCTGTTGACATCACGCGATTTGGCTGACTAGGAAACTTACACTTTTTTTTTTCTGTGAACAGTAATCATTTTTGTAGATAGCAGCTATGTGTATTTTATCAGGAACAGACAATTTGGTAAATGAGCTTATTGGCCTCCAAGACATATCTGAAATTTACTTAGACTATTGGATTTTTTCTGATCATGCTTGAAACAAATGAATTTCCTGTCTCACAGACTGAAGTGAGAAATTACTTCCTGAGAATCAAGACTACACATAACATATTGTAGTAAACCCTACTCAGATCTGAGTGATAAATCCGTAATTGTAAATAGTCCATATTCTCTCATTTTCACAAATTGTCTTATTTGCACAACCATGCCATGTTTGTATAATAGTAAAATTTGCAATAGCTAACACTTTTTTTTTTAAAATATCTGATAGCCACCATGTTAGGCTCAGTATATAAATGATTGTTTAATCCCGCATTGGTCTTATGCCATAGGTACTATTATCACCTTTTTTTCAGATGAGGTCACACAGCTAGTATAAGGCAGAGGTAAAACTTGACAGTTTTAAACACTGTTAAGTGTAAGACATTAAAAATGATTCTGCTGGTGGGAATGCAGTTTGGTGCAGCCACTATGGAAAACAGTGTGGAGATTCCTCAAAAGACTAGGAATAGACTTACCATATGACCCAGGAATCCCACTCCTGGGCTTGTATCCAGAAGGAAGTCTACTTCAGGATGACACCTGCACCCCAATGTTCATAGCAGCACTATTTACAATAGCCAAAACATGGAAACAGCCTAAATGTCCATCAACAGGTGACTGGATAAAGAAGAGGTGGTATATTTATACAATGGAATACTACTCAGCCATAAAAACCGACAACATAACGCCATTTGCAGCAACATGGATGCTCCTGGAGAATGTCATTCTAAGCGAAGTAAGCCAGAAAGAGAAAGAAAAATACCATATGAGATCACTCATATGTGGAATCTGAAAAACAAACAAACAAACAAAAACAAAGCATAAATACAGGACAGAAATAGACTCATAGACAGAGAATACAGACTTTTGGTTGCCAGGGGGGTGGAGGGTGGGAAGGGATAGACTGGGATTTCAAAATTGTAGAATAGATAAACAAGATTATACTGTATAGCACGGGGAAATTTACACAAAACGTTATGGTAACTAACAGAGAAAAAAATGTGACAATGAGTGTGTATATGTGTCCATGTATGACTGAAAAATTGTGCTGAACACTGGAATTTGACACAACATTGTAAAATGATTATAAATCAATAAAAAAATGTTAAAAAAATGATTCATCAGACACAGAGAAATATATTTAATGTGTGATATTCCTGTAAGTCTTTTTATAATACCTTTCCATCCTATGCATCAACCGTGTTTCTTTATAATGTCCATTAACATTCTAAGTTAAGAAAAAAACACAATAAATCCTAAGTCAAGGCCCCTTCCGAGTCCAACTAGCCACAGGTGGCTAATCCACCCAATCAAATCAGATCTTCAAAAGCTGCTACTTTGAGTTCAAGTCTGGAGATAAGAAATGGCTAAATAAGTAGCACTTTGGCCCAAACAGTAAATATTATTTTAAAAATACAGACCAGAAAGACAAGGCTTTAAGGGAATGTTGGTCGGATTTACGCGTTCTTACCAGCCCTGCTGTACTTCACAACGCACTGGGTCTTTCCCACTAATACAAGACAGAACACTCCATGATACACACCAGTAACACATACTGAGTTCTTATATTTGCCAGGCAATCACTCTGTTTGCATTATTTCATTGAAAATTCCCAACCTTAACAGTAAGTACTATTACTACCCTTCTTCAATAAATATCAGAACCCTAATTCCATAATTATTCTAAACATGCCTATAAAGTCCAAAACAATAAAACCGTGCCATTTTAAACCAAACAACCTTTTCTTCTTTCAAAGAAATGCCATTGGTTGCCATGGTAATTGAGTCTCTTATCAAAGCTTTAGCACCTAGTTAATTTTAAATTGTAGCTTTAAATTATAACATAGAAATCTTAATGACACCTGATTTTGGATGTTACCAAAAACACCTTCAGGGTCTGGCTCCAGGTTTAGTAAGACCCTTCGTCCGCTGGTTGTACTAAATTAGCAGCAATCTCATCCCACCACTCTGCCTTACACTCAGGCCCATGTACCTTCTGTTGTGAATCTCCCTCCTGCCTTCTCATCCTTATGTTTTTCCTTTTTTAATTGTCTCAAAACTCAGATCAAAGGTCATTCCCTCCAGTAAAACATTCTTTCACCCCAAGGTTGTTTCTACCCTGTACCTACACCAAGCACAACAGTTACAGATTATATCGTAATAATCTGATGGTTTCTCGTAAGCTTTTGAAGAGAGAGGCCTATGTTCTGTTTACCTGTACAAATATTTATGAGTTTTTCAAAATCTGTTGAGTGACTGGAAGCCCAGGCAAAGTTGCCCTAAGAGAGGAAAACTTCCACAGTGTGGGGTAACTCTTTGAAGATATACTGAGCCAGGTGCCATGCCGTGCACCAAATGTATAAACACATTTATGTCTCCTTCAGAGACACACAATATTGTTGGGGGGGGGGGAAGGCAAAAAATAGCCATAATATAATATGTAAAATTACATAAGTTCAAAATAATATTGGAGTGCTGGCAAGGGAGCAAACATTTCTCACTATGAAGGGGGACAGTCACCATAAGGTACTAAAGAGAATATGTTTTGTAAGAAACTTAATTATGCAACTTTTTTTTTTGTTTGCGAGGAGTTACTCCTCAGAAAGGAACATTATGATCAACATCTCGTCCTTTGTCTCCTTACACGCACGATTCTTTCTCTCACTCTCACTCTCCTGCTCTTATGTACACACATACGCACACGTACACGAAACAGGTAAAGAGCCTCTTAAAATTATCAAAAGATAAAGGAAACTAATAGATTCTTACATAGCCTACTCTCCAATTAAAAAACAACTATCCTGGTTGCTAGAACTTGGAATGTTGTCTTCTAGTCAACATCAGCTGTTAATTCAAACTGCAGATAACATAATGATGTCTTCCCTTTTGGCAAAGTATATTAATACCAATAAAAGATGGCAAAGCATTATCACAAGGAATAAGACAGATGGTGATAGATCTCAGGCCTGCTGAAAAGCCACAAAAATGCACCGAATATTTACAAGGCAGAGAGGTCTCAAAAATGGTGAAAAGTAAATGAGAGCACCGTTAAGGCATTTTACCCGTGTGCCACTGGGGAGTCAAATAAAGGCAGAAGGCTCTGAGAGACATGTCACCTGTCACTTCAGATGTTTGTTTACACATGCAGGAGTTTCGACTCCATTATAAAGGATGACTGAGATTGAATTCAGGCCATCATCCCTCACGGTAATTAGTTTGCTAATTCTGCAGCACAGCTTTTGGCTTCTGCTCAGTAGTTGGCCTAAGGTTATAAACTGTACGATTTATTAAGCCTTATTAAGACTGCTGTCAGCTGTAATCATACTGCTCCTCCACACCAAACCTTCAGTGGCTCCCTGCCGCCTTCCTAATTAAGTCCATACTCCTTATCTTGGCATTTAAAAGTCCTTTACAATATGTTGCTAACCTTCCTTTCCAGTCTGTATTTTCACCACTCCAAAGGCTGTTCTGGTCAGGTCGTACAAAACTTCTTTTCAATTCCTCAAACACCCTTTCTGAGGTCTATTCTTCACACTTAGGTTCTGACCACGTTGCTCTTTCTGCTTCCTATTTTTAACACCCCATGCCCACTCATCCCTTTACAGGACTAAAGCTTTTCAAGCTTTCCTGATGTACCTCAAAGAATGCCCTGCCTATTAAAGAATGTAAGTGGTACAAATGGGAAAAATATTAAGTCTGAATGAAAAAGACTTGATTCTGAATTCTATTTTTTTTTCCTACTTGCTGATGACCATGAGAAGGTTAAATGAGACCCCACATGTAATGGCACTGTGTCTGGCACATGGTAGCAAATCAATATACACTGACTTCCCTTTCCCTATTTCTCCAATTCAACATGGTCTCTTCTCTCTCTGAATTACACAGGACAGGAAAGGCAGCCAACTGTGTCACTTGGGAGCTGTTCATGATCTCTTAGCACCTGTCGCCTAGGAAATGTCTACCCTGTCATTAATGATAAATCATTGACGGCACATTTACAAACCAAAAACCAAAACCCATCAATGCCAGAAAATAAAGCCCCAAATATTGTAAATCAGTTCATCAAATTTAGACATTTAACAAAGCCCCTTAACTCCTTATTTAGACAAAAAATATTATTGGTTAAGGAAAAAAAAAGCACCGTGCAGCTCTAAAGACAAAATTATTATAAGATATTGAACTAAAAATATAGTGTTGACTGTATTTCCATCCCATTTTGTTATTTACAATGGGCTAACTACCATGTGTGCAGTGAGAACTGGGTCTGCTTTGAAAACTAGAAAACATCTAATATTCTTAATTAAGAATATTTTCTAGAGAGCATGGCATTATCTAATAAAATAAAAATAAAATCTAGTTACTGACCCTTAAACATCCTGTTAAAACTCTTTTCAGTGTTACTGAAAATTTGTCTTGATTAGCTCTTATTCAATTTAACAGTTTAATAATCACTAACTGTGTCGAGGAGATATGAAAAATTTTAAGACTTTAAACCCTTAACAAGAAGCTCAATAGACATTGGTACCTTTCTAAAATTATTAGTGTATACATTAATAAATCACAGTATTGCAAGGATACCTAATTCTAAGAAGAGTGCCTGGAAAATACAATAGGTTTTCTGGGATCAGGTACCTGCATGTGCACTGGATATATGATCTGGCATACTATTAAAGGAACATGTACTCAAAAGTGGTGTTAGATCAAAGTCAGAGCCAAAGAATGAAAATACTAAAAACAGGCTTCATATATGATGAATACAATAGATTAGTAACAACCCTAGAAAAACAAGGTGTATACTTTAAAAAAATTAAATGAAGGCAAAGCTGAGGCTTGTCTAAAACAAATTTTTCTTTCGTTATTTGTTTAAAAATGTTCTAAGCCCGTCATAGACAACCAAATGGATTCCTTGGCAAGCAATAAAAACTCGTATGGTATTTATGAAGAATAGCTTTTAGAATAATGCAAGTTACCATCTATCACTGAATTTCTATAACATGCTAGGCATAAGTGTTCCCCTTACAGGACAATAAAGATAAACAGGATTATCGAACAGTAAATATACATAATCATCCTGTAGTGAAATACATTTATCTTTTTTAAGGAAAATGACTTATCTCATGATATAAATAATACACAGTTACTATAAATTTTTTGGAAAATCTAGGAAAACACCCCTAATAAATATAAGAATGTATGTATTCCTGACTCCTTGTGTACTTCACCTTGAAAAATGGTAATATTTGTTCAGGAAACCTACACCAAAAAAAATTAGGTTATGGAAATTCCCTAAGAACACTTAAGTAGGAACTGCACACAGACCAAAGGTCTGTTTTGTTTTAATGCTGTAAGAAGCTTCACACTTATGTATGGTGACAATCTCAAAGAGGTGTGGAAACAGTTTCCAACGTTGGGCCTTAAACAGCTTCCACATTTACAGCTCAGTCTGAGAGTTGAGACTGAGCTCACTTTAGGCCCCAGAACCACATTGTCCCCATACTAGCATTTGAAGGACAGGCTGCCTTTCTGGGATGCTGGGGATTGATTTGTATGCTACTGGATACAGCTGAGGAAATTTCCTGAGAGACATAAAAAGCCTGGACAGCAGATACAGTCAAGAGTGAAAGTCGTCAGAAAAAAATCTGGGTTCAAATGCTAGAACTACCAGTATCTCACAGGAATTGTGAGAATTATCTAACATAACAACAGTAATAAAAGCAAGGTAACATTTTTTGAGTGTTTAATATTAATATGTATTGGGAGTATACTAAGAAGTTGATAGGCATTTTTAGAGTCAGCCCTCACAGCAACCCTAGGTAGTGGGTTCTGCTTTTCTCTCCATTTTACTGTTGATAAATTGAAGTCAAGAAAATTAAAATATCACAGTGCTAGTGAGGGGCAGAGTCACTCCTGGATCCTAAGCAGTTTGGCTCAAAAGTGTTCGATTCCTGTACCGCTGCAGTAATAGGTCATATGCAAAGCGCACCTGACAGCCCAGCTCTGCTGCTCTGCACACAGTACAGGCCCTTTGGGTGGCACTATATCTAAGACGGTATAGTTCAGTCATAAAGGATCAAAGGCAGAAGTAGCCCAAAGACTTAAACTCCTTGGATGCTAAAAGGCCAATGCTCTAAGATTCAAGGAGTTGTACAGAAATTAGGGACCCTGAATAAGAAAGGCCTTATCATTACATTATGGATATTTATTTTAAAAGTATGCAATCAACATATATTTACTACTGAGCCCAAATCAATTGCATTAGGGACAAGGGATAAAATGAAAATTAAGGGGGTCTTCTCTTCCAGAAACTTGACTTGGGAGAAAAAAACATCATTCCTGTGTCTCCTTTATGACACTGAAGGCTCCTGGAATGAGCCGCCTATGACTTTCACACACTCACATCCTTCACGGTGCCCATGACGTACCATCACGTGCCCATAGGTGCCGGATACTGCACAGTGCCTTACCCCATCGTACACAGTGGGGATCCACTAGATAAAAGTCAGCATGTTTAACCCGGCCCGAAGTGTGGTGCATGATCTGGCCTTGTCCCTTGTCACCCCACTCCCTTCCCCAAAGTCCTTATCATTCTTGAAGACATCAGCACTTTCTTAATCCAGGAAGTTTGCCCACATGCAGGTTTCAGCTTCAGTGTCGCTTTCATAGAGAAATCTTCTCTCTCCTGCACACTGGGTCCAATTTCCCTATAAATCATTCTCATTTCATGAGATACTCTTCCTTCTTAATCTTTACCTCAAATATAATTAAATATTTATGTAATTACTTGTATAAGTGCAAAAACATTGTAAGTCTTATTTGATGCTAAAACCTCAGCATCTAACATAGCATCTAATACCTAGTAGATTGTTAGATGAATAAATGAGCGAATAAAGGGATGCATAAACATTTCTGAACAAATGCATCCTTTCTGAAGGATACATATAATCATAGAATATTTCTGGAAAACCACAGAGGCAAGAAAATTGACAAATACTGAGCAGCTTAGAATACAGTACAAAACAGAGTTACTAGCAAAGACTGCCCTTTTCTCTGAGACACTCATGGTAAAGTTGGTTGCTGTATACATTTCATTACTCCTCTTTGGCTTATATCAACGTCACCTATATAATGCTTTTATAGATTTTGAGCCACATCCTTTATCAATCAGCACATCCCCGTCTTAGGTTTTCAAGTCATAAGCTCTGACTGCCTCTTTGCTATGTCTCTAAACCCTTGCATCCTCTCCCAGCTCAGTACTCATTTGTAGGAGATATTCTGCAATTAATTCAATGTTCTAAGAGGCCAAGGTCCCTTCTGAAGGTGAAGGGCTCTTTTTGGAAGAAGGTTCTGAGTTGATTTGGTATTAGCGGATTGATTTACTGAATAAAGAAAGAGTCACATCTTTCTTTCTTCTAAGGATGTCACTAACAGCCAACATTTACCGTTACTCCACACATAGAAGATATTTAATATATTATTATTGGATTTGATTAGAAAAGTAAGAAAGTAACAGGATTTTTAACCTTCAAGCTAAATCAACTTCATTTTGTTCTGACAACTTCATTGAAAAGTGGAATACTGGACTAGAAAGACGATTATAGAATGCCAAAACTATAATTCAGTCTACAGAAAAATTTGTTTATTAACCCTTTTCCTCCTAGAAATAAATGAGGCCAAGTACAAACACAAACTCAAAATTTTTCAGCCATCTGAAATTCAGATTGTTACAAAATCAATCTAAACAAATCAAAGGAGAAATTCTTCACTTTGCTATTTTGTGGGATAAGACCTTGACATACACTCTTCAAGGGATAACAATTTCAAAATGACTCTCTAGGAAAAGAGCAGGAATAAGAAGTCTGTATTTTTAAAGTGTTTAATTCACTAAGCTCATTTTAAAAATCATATGTAGTTATTTTATAGATTCCAAGAAAAGAAAGCTACCTAATTATTTTTCTACCATTAAGCCCAACTATAACTAAGCCCTTCATACAATGCAACTGTATCATCCTGCTCTATAAAGCTGGTGAGTGAATTACAAATATTCTATTTATTTTTTTAATTGAAGTATAGTCAGTTCACAGTGTTGCATCAATTTCTGGTGTACAGTGTAACAGTTCAGTCATACATATACATATATTCCTTTTCATATTCTTTTTCCTTATAGGTTACTAAAAGATATTGAACATAGTTCTCTGTGCTATACAGTATAAACATGTTGTTTATCTATTTTATATACAGTAGTTAGTATCTGCAGATCTCAAACTCCCAATTTATCCCTTCCCACCCTCTTCCTTCTGGTAACCATAAGTTTGTTTTCTATGTCTGTGAGTCTGTTTCTGTTTTGTAGGTAAGTTCATTTGTCTTTTTTTTTTTTTTTAGATTCCACATATAAGTGATACCATACGGTATTTTTTCCATCTTACTTACTTCACTTTGAATGCCAAATCTCCACGTCCATCCATGTACTGCAAATGGCATTATTTTATTATATTTATGGCTGAATAGTAGGAATCACAAATATTCTTAAACATTCTCTAGGAGTTGTGAATTCATTTCCATAAATGTAATCCCTCTGAGCTTTACTTAAAGTTATTCTAAGTAACTCTGTTTCACAATTTCATTGGCTTTGTGTACTGAGTACATTTAAAAGTTTAGTATTTCTTATGGAAGATAAAAATTTAATTTCTTTGGAAAGAAACTGTTTTCTCAATTTTAATGATTCCTTCCCAGGCCAAACTATAGAATTGTTTTCTAAGAATTAGATAGCTACAGACAAGGAAAAATAGCTGTACCAAAAAAATAGATTTTTGTTGTGTATGATAGTAAAAATCATCTTTCTTTTCTTTTGTCTGACAAAAGCCCAATGATGCTTCTAATTTCTCAGGTTTTGCAAAATTGTCCCCCAGAAGTGATTCTGGAAAAGCCAATTATCAAGGGGGAAATTGATGCATAATCATTTCTCCCTCTATGTGTAGTAATAGTACAATATTATTATGTGCATGAAGTGTACTAGGCACCAGAGAGAAAAGCTCAAGAGCTTCTCAGTTTAGGGGAAGGAATAAATCTATCACACAGTTAAATACCATTGCAATGATAGAACCTTTTCCCGCAGAACCTTTGGTTAAATCTGTCTTGAAAGGCCAACTTCCCCTCGGGCTTTCCCTATCAGCTTCTACAAACACCGCACCATAGAATAAATGATCTTTTCTTTCTTCTGGGGAGCTAATGGGATGCTCCTATTCTAACTGCCATCTGCCTCCCTCAAGTAAGCCATACTAACACCTGTGTGCACCCTGCCCAGAGAGCACCAAAAATGGAAGAATATGTAAAGTTAATTTGCTGGAATAAAGTTGCCACCAGTGAGACAACAGTTTGCGCTGATCAGAGCCCCAAATTCTACTTGGGAAGACAGGAGATAAAAGAGATAAATAAACATCTCCTACTCACTCTCCTTGAAGCAGTGGGTAAAATCCCATCTGTCCAAAATTTTCCAAAATAGGGGCCCAGAACAAGAAGTGGAGGGAAAAGAAGAGGAGGAGGAGGAGGAGTCTCACCAACAAAGAACTAATACTAATACAAGTCTTATGTGGATACGACTGAATATAGTTTTAAATTTTAAAAATTGGAAGAGCAGTGAAAAAAACTATACATCTCTTGATGGGTATCTGTATACCCCTTGATGTCTCGAAATGTCCATCTTATTGCTTATTTATTTTTTGCACGGGGGGGCGGTTCAGCTAAAATCATTCTTTTTTTAAAATTATTTTTAATTGATGTGTAGTCAATTTACATTGTTAGTTTCAGGTGTACAGCAAAACAACATCTTATTGCTTATTTTAAAAGAATTAAAAGTAAGTCTACCCCAGAGAGAAGTCTACCCCATCTCTGGCTTTGGCAAGCACCTAAAGACAATGCTGTAACCCAGGGTTTCCCAAGAGCAGCCCCGCTGCCATTTTGGCCAGATAATTCTTCATTGCAGTGGGGCTGTCCTGGGCACTGCAGGGTGTTCAGCAGCATCACTGGTCTCCACCCACTAAATACTGGTAGCAAACTCAGGTCATGTCAATCAAAAATGTCTCCAGACATTTCTCATATGTCCCCTGAGAGGTAAAACCACCCCTTGGTTGAGAACCAGGGCTGTAACTGATGTGCTGTACAATCATGTGTGGTGAGGACACTGTCAATAGTACCTAGGGACGTGAGTGAGAGCTTCCCAAACAATGTGATGCTTGAGTTGAGTTTTCAAGGGTGAGCAAGAATTTGTGCAGAAGGCCAAAATAAACCCTTTGTCCGTAAGTAAATTTAATTGCAGATACCAAAATCGGGACCGTTCTGGGTCAGTACTAGCCATTCCTGGGCCAATCAACTCTCCAAACTCTATAGGAACAGTTGCTCTGTCATACTTTCTCTTCTGCACCATAACACACTTTGGACACTTTGCACTCCTGACAGTATAATATAATAACTAATAGTACTAGTTCAATCACTAGTTATGTGATCTTGGGGAGTTACCTAACTTTTGGGAGTTTCAGCGCCCAAGCCTATAAAGTGAAGGTGTTCAATTAGTGTTTGACCTCCAGTGCTCCTTCAAATTAAGAAATTCTTGGATAAATCTTTCTTGTTTTTCATAGTAGTCTCTCTGCTCATTAAAATGGATACCCTTCATGTTATATTGATTTGCAGTGGGTACTAATCAAACAGCAGTTCTAATAAGCTGGGTACTGAAAACTCATTAGAAATGCATCTTCACTTTTCAAGCTCCTCTGCTAAAATTATTCACATTCAAAACAGGAATTGCTCACCCTTT
Organism: Camelus ferus; assembly: GCF_009834535.1. NCBI lineage: Eukaryota > Metazoa > Chordata > Mammalia > Artiodactyla > Camelidae > Camelus > Camelus ferus. Next base: position 25,980,216 of record NC_045720.1, read on the forward strand.
AGGGAAACCCCAGCATTATTGCATTGATAGTGAATTAAGCTCAGGATTGCATCAGTTTCAAAGAGTTACAATCCTGTCATGGCACAGATGTATATAGGTATTATATTAATATACTTCAGAAATCCTGAAATGTTTTCCAAAGAGAGAGAGAGAGAGAGAAGAGTTGAGTTCAATACATAAGCCATAGCCTTCAGATAGCTTTTTTTTTTTTAACCAGACTTTTTTTTAGAGCAATTTCAGGTTCACAGCAAAATGACCAGAAAGTAGAGTGATGATCATATACTCCCTGACCCCACAAATGCACAGCCTCCCCAGTATGCCCCACCAAAGTGGTACATTTGTTACAACTGATGAACTATATTGACATATTATTCTCACCCAAAGTCCACAGTTTACATTAGGGCTCACTGGGAATTGTACATTCTATGGGTTTTGACAAATGTATAATGAAATCTATCAACAATTAATAGAATCATACAGAGTATTTTCACTGCCCTAAAAATCCTCAGTGTTGTCTATTCATCCCTCCCTTCTCCCCAGCCCCTAGCAACCACTAATTTTTAAAATTGTCCCCAAAAGTTTTGTCTTTTCCAGAATGTCACTACAGTGTAGTCATTTAAGATTGTCTTCTTTAACTTAGTGATCTGCACTTAAGTTTCCTCCATGATTTTCCATGGCTTGATAATTTATTTCTTTTTAGTGCTGAATAATAGTCCATTGTCTGGATGTATCACCATTTATTTATCCATTCAACTACTGAAGGACATCTTGGTTGCTTTCAAGTTTTGACAATTATGAATAAAGCTGCTACAAACAACCATGTGCAGGTGTTGTATGAACACAGTCAGATACTTTTTAAAATGTAGCTTTATGTATATAAATATACAATCAGAAATGGGTGTCACAGCTTATCCTCTTGACTCAAAAATAAGTCAACTTCTATTAAGTAAATTTCTGATTTACGTATTTCTGAATAAACTCAGCAGTTATGATAGAGAAACAGAAATAAAAGGTATTCTTGGGTAATAAGTAAAGACAGTCTCTCAGGTACTTATTACAAGTGCAAAAGCGTCAGTAAGACAAGCAAGCCCTAAGACCAGATCAGATCAATGTAAGATGCAGAGAGAGGGATTTCAAGTATGTTCTTCCACCCATGCAAATTACAGATGCTTACTAGTTCCTTAGGATGAATGGGAGCCTCAATATTCAGAACACTTTGAATGTTTTTCAGAGTTCACTGTATATGAATATATAAGATAGAGCCTTTTAATAGAGTGTTTACTATTTAGCCTTTTGTTCTGGTAAACAACTCCTCTGGTGTTATCAGTTAGCTATCACTGGATAACAAACTGCTCAGAAATGCACTGATTGAAAACAACCACTTTTTAAATTCATGATTCTCTGGATAAACAATTTCTGCTGGACTCATCTGGGTGGTTCTTTTTCTCAAGTGGCCTCCTTCATCATCTGTAGTCAGGTGCAAGTTGGTGTTGCTTATCTTTTTTTTTTTTTTTAATACTCTCTCATATCTCTGTGATGTGACTGCAACTGGAACAACTGGGCTGACTGAGTTCTGGACCATATTCTCTCATCTTTCAGAAGACTAGCATACAATTGTTAACGTGGGGTCTGGGTAGGGTTCCAAAAGAGTTGGGCACATGCAAGGAAGGGCTCTTACAGGCTAGGCTCTGCACTTGCACAGTGTCACTTCTGCAGGATTTTGTTGGCTAGAGCAAGTCACAGGTCTATTCAGACTCAAGGAAGGGGGAAACAGACTTCAGTTCTTGATGGGAGAAGCTGCAGAGTCAGGTTGCACAGGGCAGGGACACAAGAAGAAGTGAAGAACTACTCCATGTTTGTGTTCTGCTCAATCTGGGTCATTAGACTAGCAGGACAACACTGTGGTGTAAACTCTGAGCTCTGGAAATCAGCCAGTGAAGCTCAAAGCCTTGCTTTGACATTTACTAGCTAAGTAGTAATGACCTCTTTAATTGCCGTATTTGTAAAATGGGGATAATAATGGTAACTACCTGATAGTGTTAATATGAGTGTGAGTACACTGCCTGGCAGACAGAAAGCATTCAGTGATGGCTTTCTATTGTTACTATTCTATCACCATTACTATCCGTTATAAGGGAACTTTATCTCACTACAAGAAACAGTTATTGCCCAGTTGGGGAAAACGAGATAAACTACCCTTCCTCCTCAAATAATTCGCCTTTAAGTCATTTCTTTAAGTCACAATTCTGAGTATATAAAAAGATCATGGAGTTATTCTTTTTAGTTAGCTTTTATTTTTTTTTTGATAGTGAATGGCTTTTTTCAATCTTTATTGACAAGAAGAACAGAAGCAATCATCAAATTTCTCATTTGCTAAACAGTTACAAGTAAAACATTTAAAAATTTTTTAGCTCTCCATCTGTCTTTAACTTTTCATTTTCTTAAATGTACTATTCACCAGAGTACCTGGTAACACACTGAAATTTTTAGTAGCTACTAAGCCATGTAAATTAAATTATGAAGCAACAAGGACCGTTTAATCCTCTAGACACACACCTACGTGTATCTATCTGTCATAAACCCATTCACCAGAATCATGATACCTCTGAGCCTGCTTTATTTACATATTAAAATTACATCTCCTGTCTCTAAGTGGGATTCGTGATGGAACCTTGGTATGGAGATATTTTATCACAGATGTTCCCTTTTGTAACACAACAAATTTAAAATCTATTTTCCGAATCCAAAATAGATGTTACAACTCAGTATTTCAGTCACTCAAGTGATCTACCACCTCTGCCTATAAAACCATAAGAGAAGACCATTTTATGTCAATTTAAAACAGGTTTCAAAACTATTGTGAATATTTTACTACTCTTGGAAAAAGAACACATTGATTTGAAAGGAATATTTTTGTTGATGTTGAAGAAATGTTAGGATTCTTCCAGCCCCAAAATGTTCATGCTATGTCATTCTCTTTTGAGGTATTATTAAGAAGGTAGCCATAAAACCAGAAGAATAAAACCCAGTAGAGTTGAAACAGATAGCTTTGCTATAGAAAGTAGTTTTATTCAGTATGAACATGACTTCCAGTTATTCAAATGAAACTTCCTTTATTTACAACAGGAAGATTTGCCATTTAATAGAAAGCACTTCTGAGCATCAAGTAGGCACACTTTAGTGGTGACATAAGAATGTTGGCATATGCTTGAGAATATGAAGCATGTGCACATTAACGATATAAGAATATATAGAGAGAACAGACATTCAAATGATGATTAAAATAGTGTCAGATATGCAATTGCTAAAACACAGTTTTAAAAAACCATCAACATAGTTGGAAGGCTAATAATCAAGAATTTATTCTGAAAAAAAGTGAATCTTAGAAGGGCGAAGCACAGATTATTTATAAGATGAACTAAGAGTAAGTTAGGGATGTTGACCAAAAAAGAACAGAATGAACACAGCTCTTATCATTGCTTTATTATATAACTGCCTGGTGATGAATTTTCTTAACCAGACACAAGGAGCCTTGAAATAAGGAAAAATACACTGAGGTTGTATAGAAAATCTTATTTTTATTGCAGAGGCAGCAAAACACAGGAGTTCAGAACTTGCAACCTGGAATCAGACTGCCTGGATCCAAACCTGATTCTGCCACTCACTAGCAGTGAGATCTTGGGCAACTTACTTGGCTTTGGGCCCCAGTTTCCTCACTCATAAGACAAGGAAAATAACAGCACCTGCGTGTACGCTGGATTGTGCTGCGTCACGCTGGTTAAGGTAGGAATTCCATTTCCCAGAACCATTCCCCTATACAGTTCTGGGTTATTCTTGCCAAAAGAGGTGCCTGCAGCAGATATGCAGAGTTGAAAGGAAGTTGTGCTCATGAAATCTCTAAATGCCACTGTGGTCAGATGTGATGACGGACGGATGCTGAGATGCCCGGTGGTTTCCCGCTTGTTCTAACTTATCCTCACTGCCCCGCTCAGCAGTTCCTCCATACCTGTCAGGCAGCTGCCCAACAGCAGGCTCAGGTTTGCTGGCAGGCACTGGACTGAAGACCCGCCGAGGCATAAGTTACAGAGTGACCACAGCTTCACTCTTCACGCTGTCACCTCAGTGTTTGGATGTACCTGGCTTCTCAACTGATCGGCAAGAGACATCTCTGATCCTCCAACTTCCCCTTCTGGAACCTCATGTCCCCAGCTCCTCCCACAACTCTATAAGGCCTGATTATTTTAATGAGCCCTTTGTGCCACAACACTTATTGTGACTGATCTAAACAAATGTTGACTGATGCTCTTTTTCATAGAGCTTTGTGAGGATTATATGGGTTAATGTTTGTAAAGTGCTTGGGATAGTTTCTGGCATATAGTAAATACAGTAATCTCTAAGACATTAATATTAGGCAATTAAGGAAGAAATAAAGTCTGTGAAGGAGAAGGATGAGAAAAAGCACTACCCTTTGGGGTAACTAGGGCATAGGAATACTGACACATTGTGATAAGGGTGAGTGATACACAAATGAAATAATCAAGCAAGAACTTCTGGCAGAATAATAATAGCTAATATCTATTCGGTGCCTTCTACATGCAGGTACTGTCCTTAGTCTTTTGAATAGATTATTTCATGTAATCTTCACAAACATCCTGTGAGGTAGGCACTCCTCTCTTGCTTTGTAGAGGAGGTTAGGGAGGTAGGCACTCCTCTCTTGCTTTGTAGAGGAGGTTAGGGAATACTATAATGAGATGTAAATAATAAACCATGTGTAAAGGAAATTAACTCCCCTGCCTACAATCATCATAGTTGGAAAGTGGGTCTAATATTGTTCTTTTCCCCTTCATTTCTGTCTTAATAAAGTACATTACAAATTGTACTGGGGCCTCTCATCTCTTACTGGAGATTCTGAGGGAGCCTGTTCTGAGGAACACCATTGTTACTGTGGGTGGTTCGCAGTTTCTGGGCAAAAGAAGCTATAAGAGACGTGAAAAAGTACATTTTGACACAGTGGGAAAATCCTGAGGTTCTAGTAACTAGAAAAATCCACATGTGATCCCTGACTTTGTGCCCTCTTATGTGACATTGAGCAAAGATTTTAACACATCTGATCCTAATTTGGGAACAATATCCATCGCAAAGAACTTTCATAAAGATTTATGAAATAACACAAAAATGTTTGGACAATGGTATATTATTAGGCACTTAGTAAATGGCTGATTGATATTATTTATTCTCTAGATCTCAAGGTCTAAGAAAAAATATAATCAAAAAGAAAATTTTAAATCTCTGAATTTGTTCCTGTTAAAAATTATACCAGTGTTATCTAGGATTCCCATACATAAGACTTGTTCATTTCCTAATTACCCTTGGAATAAGTTAATGTAGAAATGGTGACTATCTTATTTGAAATGCAATAATACGAAAAGTAGGCACTTCACTTACAGGAGCCCATATTACGGATAATGTTCATTTTTCCAGCAAGTTGAAAGAAAATACACAGATGGCATGCCAGGTCATTAAACTAGTAGACACATTTGACCATAGAAATTTTAGCACAACTGAAAATCCCTATAACCTACATATTAGAAAAAATAATAGAAAATAAAATAATTTAAAAATTAAACAATTTATATTTCCATTTCAAAGGTAGGTATATACTTAAAATTAAAAAGAAATTACTCTGACTCCATTAGTCATAAATGCCTATAAGTTAATGGAAATGTATTTGCAATTTACCTCATATTTCATAGCAGGGCAACAGTAAAACCTTCCTATACTAACATATAATCAAAACAGGCATGTCATACCTACAATACAGAAAATTATCCTTGACTGAAGAATTATAAAAAGGATAGTGATTCATTAATCTTCGTTGTTCCTCTCTGCTGTATTAGGGGCTTGGCAATTACTCACTATATACACCATATTCACTGTTTCACTATTTGGTGCCTCATGGCTACATTTATACATTATGTAAGACACTGTGGATACTTTTACTCCTAAGAAGAAATGGCATAACTTAATTATTTTATTGTTATTCCTTTTTAAAATTCCATGTTAATTGTTTTTTCTTTTCTTTTCCTTTTCCATTATCACCTGAATCCAATGAAAACACCAGGAAAAGAAGAAAAGCAGGGCTTCTGATCACAGTCTGCGTGCCTTACACTTCAGAAAGGCTCCTGCTGGGATAGTGAAATGCTATTTTAAACAATGTTAACTATTCACATCTATGACTACAGTACTCTTTTCTGAATTATGAGTTTAAAAAAATGATATGTTGGATGAGGTGGATGAGGTAGATAGAATCATATTATAAAGACCAAGATGAGCTGTAATAACTCATTTTCATTCCAGTTGTTCCCAGCCAGGTAAACAGCTGGGAGCCAAATGATATAATGACAATAAGAAGCTATGCATCACTAAATACAATAAAAACTACAGAGCCAGAGTATTTATTTGCCAAGCCCTCTTTACTGTCTTTATTCATTTAATCCCCACACAAACAGAATGAGTGTGCTGAGGTAATTATGAAATTACTATATCCACGTCAGAGATGGGGAAACTGCCTTAGAATTTTTTAGGAGGGTTAATCTCTAATTGGTAGTTGCCTCCAGTCCAACTACACAACATTTTGTTAGTATTTTCAAGTGGCCTTTGGGGCACCAAAATCATGATGGCAGGTGCGAATAAATACAGACAATGGAGACAAAACTAAAAATTTCGGCATTCCAATTTGGATGAGACTATTTAGTAGGGGGAGGGATCAAACTGAAATTTTGGAGAAAATGAGAAAAAAAAATTCCCAGATGTGCATGTACAAGGAATATTTTTCAAGAACAATAAGAACCAGTGAAGCAGAGATGTATCAGCGGAAAAAAGAAGCTATGTTCACACTCAAATATCTATATTACAAGTCAATAACAACAAAAAATCAATTAAAAATGGGCAGAGGAATGAAATTTTTCCAAACAAGACATCCAAATAGCCAACAGGTACATGAAAAGGTACTCATCATCAGCAATCAGCAGGGAAATGTAGGTCAAAACCACAATGAGATACGATTTCAAACCTGCAAGAAAGCTAATCAGCAAGAAGGCAAGAGATGAGTGCTGGCAAGGACAGGGAGAAAAGGGAACCCCTGAGCCCTGCTGGCGGGAATGTAAACTGGTTCAGTCATTATGGAGAATGAACACTGTGGAGGTTCCTCAAAAAATTAAAAATAGAACTACCATACAATCCAGCAATCCATTATCCCAAGGAAATGAAAACAGGCTACTGAAGTGACGTACGCACCCTTTTACTTATTTATAACTTACTTTTCTGATGGCGATAAATTTGGTTCCTGTTATCTACAATTTACATATATACATATACATATGGAGTCATTTCAGAATTGCTACCAGGTACTCCTGTGAGAACTTGCCAATTAGAATACAGTGTTTACACACAGTTCTCTTTTGTCTCCAGCTTGACAGTTTCCAGTCAAAACAGTATTTTCTATTTATTTAAGTAAACTCCTTTTTCCCCATTACAATCACTAAGATTTTGTCATACAGTTGTAACAAAGTTCAATTTATTTGTCCGTCTGTATTCTATATCCTGGGACCTTCCCCCCCCCCCAAAAAAAAATCCTGGTTGATCTTTTAAAAAAATGTATTTACATACATTGAAGTCCATGTTTGTGATACACATTTCTATGGATTTTGGTAAATTCATAGTGTCCTGTATCTGTTATTGGACGAGTATACAGAACAGTTCCATCACCCTAAGAACTCCCTGTGTACCCCCTTTTATTCAACCACTGTCCCCTCTGGAACATCCTAGCAACCACTGATCTGTTCTCCATACATACACCTTTTCTAGAATGTCAAACAAATGGGATCACACAACATGTAGTTTCTTCAGCCTAGCTTCTCTCACTTAACAAAATACAGTTAAGATTCATCCATGGTGTTGTTCATATCAATAGTGCCTTCCTTTTACCGCTGAATAGTATTCCAATGTATGGCTCTATGACACTGGCTTAACTGTTCACCAGTTGAAGGATATTCAAGTTGTTTCCAATTTTCAGTGATTATGAATAAAGTTGTTATAAAAGCCCTCATACAGGTGTTTGGGTGAGAATTGGTTTTAATTTCTCTTGAGTAATTATCTAGGAGTGGAGTTGCTGGGTCACACATCAAGTGTGGATTAATTTTGTAAGAAGCTGTTTTCCTTTATCTTTCATTTTTCTGGCCATTCCAAAAGGTGTGCAACAGTAAACATATCCTTTTAAAATGTCCTCTAATTTTAAATATTTCATCTTTCACAGAGAGCAACTTGTCATGATTTGTGGGTGGCTGTGTGTCAACTGCTTAGAAATATGTCCTTTCCACCCTCAACTCTTAAATAAAATATTGTGTCTCAAAATGCCCTGTCATTGGTTATTTAATCATCTAACAGATGGTAAATCTTTAGAATAATTATGGTCTGCTTTTTTTTAGGTAGAGATTCCAGTAAAAATGTTTTTCTACTATTTTCCTAAAATATGTTTTACTACTTTCTTAAAACTATTTTAAAATGAAATAGCTAAAATTATCTAAAGAATATAAAAGCATAACTTTCTCTTTGTCTAATAATTTACTGTGTTTCTGGTAGTACACAATATATAGGAGTATGAAATCCTAATGATTATATAGTATACAGTTACATCAAGTACTTAGTATAATTTGGTAGTAAAAACATATATATGAAGATAATTACAGAATTCTGTATAACAGAATATGTATATAAAATTTACTAGAATAGTTATATTCTCAAAGTTCCTATATTTCTAAGCTATGGGGTACTTTTTATGATTATGCATCTAAAATATAGCTATTTTAATCCACCCTATATTACATACTTCCTTACTCATGAACACCTTCAAGAAAAGAGAAGATGGAATAATGAAGAATACAGATTATTATTACAGTAACATTGAAGTGTTTAGTGATTTTCAAAGAATTAGACATATTATGGTTTTTTTCTATCTTCTGGTTTATATAAATTGCTTAAAATAGATTATATCATATGCGATTTGTACTCTTCCTCAATACACAAATTAGTAATTTGATAAGTTTGATAAGGTAAACTATAGTCTATATTCTTTCTACTATTTTCTCTTTATCATACATTAGCAAGATCAGCTAGCATTATACACACAGATTGTAGCAGTGAAAAAATTTAGGGTATCCAACTCACTACATAAGAGGACAGAAACAGAAACAATATGCAAGCTGTGCCTCAGAAAGTAAAATAATGTCTGAGTTAAGCAGAGAAGTAGGAAAGGGGAGGAAACAGTGGCAGGTAGACAGCAATGTGGTTCTAGAGGAGCCCAGCTAAATCGCTGTGAAGCTGTGCACAGCAAGAACACCACTTCTCTTTAGACTCAATGTCATTTGCCAGATACTTGTATTGGACGATAACCCTACCCTGTTAAGAAATATCAAGCCACATTTATCCTTTTTAGGAAATTATTCCCCTATTGGCCCCTGTCTTCTATGATACACTTAATCAAGGTCAGGGTAATGGCTAGGTTATAAGAGGATTTTAAACAATCTCATTCTATAGCTCCTTGGTTAAAGAATATGCAGTTCCCTCTGTTACCAATTTTTTAAATGATGCTAAATCAACAACACCATCACTGCATATTATATGCTGTATGTCCTACATACGTTGGCACTACCTTACTACTTTAATAATGACCTTGCTTCCGCTGTAACTCACCTGAAAAAACCCCTTCTCTCTTCACTAACCCAGCTCAATTTCTATCTGCTGCAGCTGCCTACCAGACCTCCTCACTTAAATGTGTTAAAGACAATTCAAAGTCAACATTTTCCAAACTGAGTTTATGAATCATTTTCCCCAATCCAATCTTATTCCATTGTCCTCTACCAAAGTGGATGGGATCATCTTCTGGTTGGCCACAGAGAGCTAACACACAGGTGGGCGAGAATTTCATATGTGAAAGAAGCCCTCTGTACAACTGGGGAAATTCACTCTCATTCATTACTGGGACTAGGCATCCATTGGTAATGCAAGAGTCCTGAGATCTCACTTGGCAAAAGAACACCTTGAGGGCTCACTGTTATCTGTGAGTGATGCACACAGGTTAGTATCCATTATCCTCTTTTCAAGGTCCTGCAGCTCTGCTGCATGTATGTAATGCTTGGGGTAAGGGACTCCTTGGTGAGGTCGGGAACCCTTTGGGCACCAGGTAGCCATTCCTGCTGATGCCCCCCTAGCTCTGGGGCAGTGCTAAGGAATAGTGTAAAGGTGCCACTACCCTCAGTGTTTGATTGCTACTTCTGGATTATAAATTTGCAGGTGACACTATCCTTCTGTAACATTTTCTATATTAAAAATTTTTCTCCTTGGTAAATATATTGCTTCAACCATCAGAAATAAATCACTGTTTGGAAAAACACTTAAAAGGAAACAAAACAACCAGGGCTTTAATAAAATATATACTGTTTTTTTTTTTTTCAATTCTGGTTCCTTCAATGACTTGTTCAACAACGATTAAAAGTATCAATTAAAAACTTATTTAGGCTCTATGGACACAGACATCCCAGGATTGTTAAGTAGATACTATTTAGTTTATTAATCAATACTTTGCTTTCTTACGAGAAAATACAGCCAAATATGGAAATGCGTCACATCAGCAGTATATGGAATATTTCAGGGAATTTAACTTTTCAAATAGCCTCTTATAAACTTATCCCTCTTACACGGTGTTAAGATATTTTCATGGACATTTTCCCAACATGATTTTAATTCTTTCTTGCTTTTTTTGCACATAACAGGCATTGTTTGATTAAATTTTACATTAGATAATTTAACCTTTTCATGATGACACGGGGTCATTATTACCAAAATTAATTATTGCTCTGTGTTGTAATACAGGAACACCCTCGGGAGTTTTTGAGGTTTCAAAAGCTGTTTTTCTTACTAAAGGCTATGATTCTTCATTTCTTATTCAAAGAATGGAAGCCAAAAGGGGTCTACAGTGAACACTGAGTTCGGAGCCACTGGACCCTGATTTGAGATTGAGGCCATTAAGTAATCACCTTCATCCCCCAGGAGCTGTGTTTGGACTTTAAAAGCTAGTTCTTAGACACCTGAACTTCAAGGCTATCCCAGGAAGAAACTGTGAAGTGAGAGAGAACAGAAGGGTTTCCACTGGGCAAGACGACTTCTACTGCAGCCTAAAGAGTTTCACACTATCAGCTCTCCAGTCTACCTTGTTGCTCTAAGCCATCAAAGTCGTGTGGAAGTGATTAAACAAGGAGACCATTTGACTGAGGTGTCTCTAATACCTTGGTAGCCTGCGTGATAAACCAAAACCTCAGCCAAAGTCAAAGCATTCGAATCCAAGAAAGTGAAACTTAAGAACCACCAATCACAAACAGCCAATCAGATTTCCCAAAGTAAGACAATGGTTTAAACAGCTACAGCCAATCAGATCATTGCTTTGCTTTGTTTTGCTTTGCCATCTTCTCTATTAACCGTTGCCCATAGCTCCTGTGGGTGGAGTGCTCCTCATCACCTTGGGTGTGGCACTGCCCCATTCTGATGCACATATGCTCAAATAAACGCTTGAAATAATTTTAATGTGCCTCAGTTTACCTTTTAACAATAAGCACCAATGAACTTCAAGGTGCAAGAAAGTGGTAGAATTTCTTAGATGTTGTGCTGTGCTTTTATGTTTAACTTAGAGTTTAAAGTTCTGTGAACCTTGACAGTGACAGATAGCACAATGCTGGCATTACACCAAGAGTAAGGGCTGCCTGTCTCTGAAGGAGTGACCCAAATGTACAGGCTTGGGTTGGGGACATCATTGTCCCAGCACTTGCTACGGGGTTAGTTAGCTGACTGGGTCTTTGAGCAGCTTTTCTTGAGAGTGGGGAAATACGGATTATATTTATCTTCACCCACCCTTAAAATGAAACTCCTAGCTTTTACTTCTTGAAGGACTCACTGTATTTGCCACAATCACCTCTTCCTCCCCCTTGTAATTTGTTGCCTAATTTATTATGGTCTGGGAAGCCATAAGCTAAGTGTTCTAAAATTAAATCTACAATAAAAGTAATATTTTCCTGAGGGGCTAACCCATGGGAGGAAGTACATGGGCAATAAACATCACTGTATCTATTTTAGGATGTAAGAGAATTTAAAACTTGATTCATGGTCCTTAATGTGTTTTAGAATGACTAAGATTGCAAAATAAATTACGGTGCGATAAATGAGGTGTTATTGTCAATGGATTTAGAGCCCTGGAATCACCAGCTTGGTACTGACCTGATGCATACTACTTAAGTGTCTGATCATAATGAACACTTTCTGAGCATCTCATTACTTGGAAAATGAGTGTACCTGTATGACTTGCCTATAGCGTGTGCCCTCCAATAATCTAACTGAAATTAAATTCTAAGAGAGATGCAACCCTAGACTTCGAATGATTTTTTTTTTCAGTCTTAAAATTTTCCACAGGGGAAAATAAAAAGCTATTTTGAGTTCTGCTTCTGACCCTTGGATTTTCCATTATCTGCTAAATATCCCAATGCCTTCATAGTGTTATTTAAAAAATACATTTATAAGTAAAATAAAAACAGAAGGAAAGCTAGATCAGTAAAATCAGAGAAATACCAAACACCCAACAATCTCAAAAGGGTAACTTCCTTCCCTAGACCCATGAGAACAGCAGCACGGGGCTCCTCCCAGCTCAGATGGGAACATGTAATTATGTCTAGATGGAGAGAGAGTTGGTATGGAATTCCTAGTAGCTTTGGGGTATTCAGTGCTGGTTACTTCTGATGCTAACTTCCACTAACAAACATCCAGAAAGAATGAGAAGTCTGCGTGCAGCTGCAGTCTGCTATTTGCCATCTACTCCTTACACTGTATTTGAAATTATGCTTTAAGGGTGGCTAATGGCTAAATTCAGTAGTTTTGTACATTTTTATTCTTATTTGTATCTTTGAGGCATGACATTGATGGACATTCTCATTTTTCAAAGCTTTTATTGATTTTTTTTGGTGTGTGTGTGTACTCAGCTCCCCAACAACTTCCTAACTTGGATCAGTTAGGATTTTGCTAATCCTGAACTTCCCATTTCTAGCTTTATATTTCGGGTGTTTAGTCCTGAAGCAGATTCCTAACTATTCTTCCTTCTGTCTCTTTCCTATTGCCAATCATCCAACTTGTCAATTTCATATTAATCTTCTTAAAGGAGCCTTTTTAAAAATCTGCTAAAAACAACAACAACAACAAAACCCACTAGCCAAACCACAGAATAGAAGATTATCTCCTTAGTTCTAAGTTCCTATCTCCACCCTTATCTTCTGTTTCTCTGCCCTTCCCTTCACCTCAGTTAAACCTGCAGACTCACTGTCTGGGCTTCACCCCACCCTTCTCAATGACTGTTCACGTCCAGGGATGCTTCCTACACCGCCCTAGCCACTCTCCCAACTTCACCTTCACTTGGGGGCGAGGGCAAAAGAAGAAAAATAAAGGCAAGAGAGAGGTGAGAAAAGTCTCCATTATTGCTTCTCCACAACTGAGGGTATTAACATAACAAGCACTGCTTTGGGAAGCCTTTCTTAAATATGTAGGTTTATTATTCCTCAAGACAATGTCCATCACTTTTGTACCAGACATATTATCTCTGAGCATTGTGATGTTTTTTGTGAGATGGTTAACTCAGAAAAGGAGGGCTAAACTCTATTGAAAAACTAGCTTAAGCAAGTGTATGAAGTATCTTCTCTGCCCTGTACCTGGTCCTTGATCTTAAAAATTAGAGAATTTTAAACTTAAAATGGGCTTCCTAGTCCAACTTTCTAATATTGAAGGAATGCCTTGCCTCTGGCCAACTTTCCAGTACTGGAGTGACACCAAGGGTCAGAGAGATGCTTGGATAATATTCCTTTATAGACTTGAAGACCTCTGCATTCATCAGGGTTCTTGTTCATGGGGACTGTAGCCCAGCTAGCTTAAGTAGAAAGAATTTTATTACAGGATTATTAAGTAGTTACAGAAGTTCCCAGCCACATCACAAGAATTTTCTAGAAGAAATCTTGCTGCCACTCCCGCCTCTCCACAGCTGCAATGATGCTAAAGATGAGACCAATGTCTACAGAAGGACCAAGTGCCTTTGCTGCCTTTTCCACATCTCACTTCTACACACTCCAAGCCACAGTCAGCAGAACCTGCTTGGAAGAGCCTAGAGCACAAGTAAGGTTCTAGCTGCAAGGGAGATTGAAAAGGTGCTTTTTGAGTTTCCAGGTTCCAAGCAGAGGAGGACATGCTAGAATGGGAGTAGAGTGGGTATCAAATGAGCCAACCTTCAGTGTCTGCCCTATGCACTCACCACACAATGAATGAGTTTGCTTCTCTCCTGGATAATGAGGCCATAGAGAGACCTGATTAAGAGTGTTGGCCCTGGACTGAGGCTACTAAGGTTCAAATCACATCTGAGACACTCCCTGTGTGATTTTGGGCACTCACATTATTTCTGTACATTTATTTTCTCTATAAAGGGGACACTTGTAATTCTTAACTCCTTTGCTTAGTGTAAGGATTAAGGACATTACAATGCAAAGTGCTTGAAATGCTACCTCTCACATATAAATTGCTCCATAAATGTTAGATGTAAATATTTCTATGAAATTGTGGCTATTATGTAAGCTGAACTAAGATCTGTGTGTACCTTTATCAGAAGACAGCTTATATGAATTGTAACAATGGATCATATGATATCCCCAAAGTACCAAGGAGAATTTTCTCCCTAGACTTTTTGCCAGCTTGCTTTTGTAATATTGCTATTAAAGGATGGAAATAAATGTTATTAACCTGCCCCCAATTAGGTAACTGTCACAGCTCATCACTGCTGCTCCAGGGAAGGTAAGGAAAGGGTTCAGATATCCTTCTTCCTTGAAGAGAAAATCCCGTCCCAGCATGTTTACTTTGAGTTCTGAACAGAACTCTCTATTTCCATCCCTGAAAATAAAACAAAATAAAATAAAGAATCCAGACTGGGAGTCGTATGGGAAATAACAAAATGCTCTTTAATATTGTTTTGAGCCAATAATTTAAGGACAGTGTAACAGCGCAGCAACAAAAGCTTTTTGACAACTCAATTTCTTAGATAACTGAAAATCTCCATTTCCATTAGGGCCAGACCAAAGGAAAGAGCCTCCCTGGATTGGGCACATCATACCTAAAACAGCTCCTCCTGCCATTTCTTGAGCGCCTCTGCTTATTACAAAATTCTTTTAGATAAAAGTCTGGGATTCTGTCTGCCATATGTAACCCACTGGCTAGTTCCACACCCTGGCACTATATAAAATCATCCTCTCCTCATGCAAAGTGCCGCAGTCCTAGGACAGCACTGTCAAGGACGGGCAGCTGTTTACATGTGGTGCAGCATGGCACTACCATTAAGGACGGGAGCTCAAGGGTCCTTCTTCCTGACTGTGTGATCTTGGGGAGGTGCATTAACCTCTCTATGCCCATTTTATTATCTGTAAAATGACTGATAATAAGTATCCCTACCTTACCGAATTGTGAGGACACTGAATAATACACTAAGCATTAGTTATCATTAGCGATTATCATCATCACCATCATCACAGACTCCATATTGGCCTTAGAGTTAACTAACACTTTCTAATGAAACCATCTTTATAAGATTCCATTCTATTTTTATGTACCTTTAATAGACAGGGTTCATTTTGTCAGTCTCTTCCAACAGATGACAGTCAAAAGTATGCACCATCCTCTGCATGTGATTTAACTATTATAGCAGCCAGATGAAGTCTTCCCCCTTGCCCATTTGTTTTTGCTCCATATTGTTATAAATGCCACAGACTGCAATAGGTACAGGAGCTCATCACACTTCTGGTTTATATTGACCTTATGGACAAATAAAACCCCTTGGTCTTTTCCCGAGGAGCTACTATTATGCCAAGTGTTTTTCATCTCACAGTTTTATGGGTGATTTTTTTTCTCCTTTTTTTACCCAAAGTGCTATATGGTAAAAGAATTCTGCTTAGGGACAGCTTTGACTTGGTTTGTGTGATTTATGAATTCAGACCATTTTGGTAAATAGGATAAACAAAATAAAGGTGATTCCCATGGTACTGAAAATTCAATTATCTCTCTGGCTCCTCCACCAGACTATTAGCTAGATGAAGCCTAAGAGTCAATCTTGATCATCTTTTTATTTTTTTTTGGTCAAAAGTATGCAGTCAATACATGATGAATTGCCAACCTCTATACAGTAATGATTTGCTCCCTTTGTTTTTATCAACCATGTGCAAGATAATCTTGATAGATCTGTGAACACTGCATCAATTTCTTCATAATATAGTCTTTCAAATGATGCAGTGACAAGGCACACATCTGGTTTACAACCAATGCTTCATTTTAATGCAGTCTTGTAGCTGCCTAGAGGATGTAACACATGTCAGCGATAACACATTCCCAAACTAATATGGCATGGCTTATTACAGCTACTGGAGATAAATTCAGATGTATGGAAACCAGTGATGTTAACCATGTAAAATGCAAGGGAGTTTTACAAAGAGAAATTTAAAAACACCTTTCATGCTATAACCTAATTAAAACACTGATCAACAGTGTTCTTGCCTCATTACACAAGCAACTCAAGGGATGACAACTGCTTTTCTGATCATTTATTACTAACAATAGGAAAACATGATTTCCATTGAAATAGACACTTTCAAATGAAATGAGCATGCTCTCCAGAGACATGTTTATCAATCCTTCCTTGCCCATGTACTTCAAGTCTCTCTCCCCTCCACCCTTCGAGGCATCCAGGGGGAAAAAAGTGTAAATAAAGAGTATAAAAGTTCTTCCTTCTAGGTAAGCCTAGTTGTCTTTGTCCCCATGGTTACTTGTGATGTACAAAAAACAGAGAAGAGCCAAGACTTTGGGTGTCAGCTGTGATTACCCAGGTGATTACCCAGTTTCCAGGAGAGACATAAAAATTTACTGAAATTATATTACAGAGGACCTAGCACAGTGCTCAGTATGGAAAACACTCCCACAGTCCCCCATTCCCATCCCCATCCCCATCCCCACAAAACAAAACAAACCAAAAAACCTCACTGTCATTCACAGAGCTAGAAAGGAGAATTTGGAGTAGAGAAGGAGCTATCGTATTGCCGGGACCCTCTGGCAGGGCTGGGCTATGGGGCGAAAGTGCATCATCGCAAACATGGTTCACGTGGAGGAGGACGCCCAGCAAGTGTGTAAACGCAGCTCAAGAGACCTGAGCCAGGGTCAGCCTGGCAAGCAGCTCTGGACCAACATTACAGAAAAGGCAGGACAGGAAGCAAACGTAGGATTTCTGTTTGGAGGATTTGCACTCAATTGAAAAAAATCAGCAATGAGAAAATAAGACAGTATGTTGCATTATACCTTTAAATCAGAATTATATGTATGTATGTGTGTGTGTGTTTGTGTATATATATATATATACACACACATATATATATACACACACATATATTATACATATTTTAACTTAGGGATCTGGATTAATAAACAAAGAGAGAAAATGCAACTCCGAATTTACATAAAGACTCACAAAGTAACAAAGCTAGCAGGCACTTTGAATTTCATTCTTGGACTCTGTAATTTGACCATAAAGAAACAAGGTGTCCAGAGAGAAGGTGATTTAACAATGGAGACAGTTACTGCAGAGGGACTTAAAGCTGGCTTTCCTGATTTCTGGTCAGTTAAAAACCTGATTTTCATACATTCATTCTCTAGATATTGATATCACATCGATAGGAAAGCTTCATTTATAAACCATAAAAACAAAAAGAACACCATCTGAAGGAAGACTAATTTCAAAAGAAATGTTTACTTATTGCTTATTAAGAATCTAACATTTAGAATTCTGTACATTATGGTTTATTAATTTTGCTGCAGCTAAGAGATTACAATTAGTAACCGTTTCACACATCCGCCTGCACCTGAAGTTGTGGTGTAATTAGAGGTATATTTACGCTATTAAAATACTGAATTATAAGGGACATAAGATGAATTTTTTAATTAAATCCTGTCTTCAGAATGTCACTGTAAAAAAAAACTCAGTAATATCGGATATTCTATAATAAAGGACATTACTTCATGAACAAACCAACCCTGATGGTTGGACAGAAACTTCAGATGACTATACTATGAAGAGGGATGTGATGAGAGTCAGAAATCTCTTTCGGGTCAACAGTAAATGACGTGAACAGTAAAGACACAGCCTGTCCGTGTAAATCCCACATCTGCGGATGGCTGAGGAGCTTGGAAGGGTGACCTGACAGCCAGCATGGACCTGCTCCTCTTACGTCTTCTATTCTGTCCTGCTCTGCCTCACCGAGATTTTGCTCCTACCTTCTCCTTTATATCCAAACAATTATTCCCTCTCCACACACTTCCTATCCATTGCCTCAAACGTGCTCAAATCTTTCCAGTCTAAAGCCCTTCCTCCTCCTTGATCTGGATTCCACCTCATGACCAGCCCCCTCTCTCCCACTCATCACACCCCAATTTACTGACTAAAGGCCAGTGTATACCGTATCCACATCATCCTTCTCCCTCACTCATAAGCTGGTGCATTACAGTGCTTGTCCTGCCATTCCAGAGAAACTGTTCCCCTGGGTCACAAATAAATGGGATCCTAATTTCCACCCTTTATAGCTTATATTTAATTCTCACTCTGAATGCTTCATTGTTTAGCTATCTACTTCTTAGATAAACTCCTCTTCCTTTAAAACTCTGCATTGGTTTTTTCAACAAATGTCAAGCAAAATCCCTCAGTTAAATAGCCTGCCCACATAACAGATGAATCTGATGTTGAATTATTGTAGCAGTGACTATTGCCACTCTGTGTTTCACTGAAAAGAAAATTCCCTTCTTTAAATCTCTCATTAATCTCCTTCTCCATACACAGAAATCATATCTAGTCTTTCAAGACTCTATGAAAAAAACACTACCATGAAATCATATATCTGATAAGGACCTGAATCAAGGATATGTAAAAGAACTTTTGTAATTCAATAATGAGAAGTCAAATAACCCAATTAAAATATGGGCAGATATGAATAGCGTTTCTCCAAAGAAGTAGCCAACAGGCATATAAAAGATGTTTAATATATTATCATTAATCATTAAGAATGTACAAATCAAAACCATAGTGAGATACTACTCAAACCCACTAAGATGGTGCAATTCAAAAGACAGATAACAACAAGTTGCTGGCAAGGATATGGAGAAACTGTCACTCACAGAGTGCTGGAGGGAACATAAAATGATGTAGCTACACTTTGCAAAATAGTCTGGCAGTTCCTAAAGAAATTAAATACAGAGTTACCATATGACCCAGCAATTCTAGTCCTAATTACTACCCAAGATAAATGAAAATAACATCTACATAAAAACTTGTACCATGAATGTTTGTAGTGGCATTATTGATTCCAAAATGTGGAAACAACCGAAGTGTCCATCAACTGATGAAGGCATAAATGAAATGTGTATCTATTTATATTTAAAATGCAGTCTATATTTAGATACAGTACATCTCTTTAGTGGACTATTATTTGGAATTATTTGGAATAATGAAAAGGAATGAAGTACTGATGTATGCTACAACTTGCATGAACCTTGAAAACATTAGGCTAAGTCAGAAATGCCAGTAACAAAAGACCATGTATTATTATATGATGCCATTTACATGAAATGTCTAGAAGAGGCAAATTCATAGAGACAGAAAGTAGATTAATGTTTGCCTATGGCTGAGGGGGGGGCTGGGTAAGGGAGGGAATGGGGAGAGACTGCTACAGGGTATGGGATTTCTTTTGGGGTGAGGAAAATGTTCTACTAATTGGATGACGGTTGCACAACTCAGAATATACTAAAAGATATTAAACTGTATTTTTTAAATGGGTGAATTATATGACACATGAACTCTACTTCAATAAAGCTGTTATATATATTTTTAAACCATGAAAAGCAGAATGGGCAAGGATGGCCTCCAGCACTATACATTCCCCTTTGACTGTTTCAAGCATTAAGGAATTGGAATTATTGCTCTCAACTTGTATACCAAAAAAATTAGGCTGAAATTTACATCAATTTGATGCCACAGCTAACAGGAAAAGAAGTATGATCTTATATGCTGGCAATGTTCTCCTCCTGTCAAAAAACAACTTTAAAAACTAGCTAAAACTGTTAGTTAAATATTATCAGAAGGATCTTCTGCATATCAATTATACCCAAAGTCATTATTTTTGGCAGTCACACTATAAATCTAGACTCCAGAGAGACAGTTTTATACCATCTGTTCTTAAACTTGAGCATCAGAATCACCTGGAGGGCTCGATAAACTATAGATTGTTGGATCCCAGCCCCAGAATTTTTGATTCAGTAGGGCTGGGGTGGAGCCTCTAAGTTTTCAAACGATGCTAATTCTGCTAGCCCAAAGACCACACTTTAAAAACCCTCACTGTTCTATACTAATCTATTTAGTTTACTTGTGGCCTTACTTATGACTAATTTATCTCAAAGACAGTTATCAAAATCAAGCCTGTTACAGGAACCATATGGTAGATTAAAACGCCATATTAGAACTACTTGATTGAGAGAAAGCTATTGCAATAAGACAATGGTGTACTGAATTTCCATCTCTTGAGCTTGAAATATATGGTGAGGCTCAGGCAGTGGTAGCACGTGCAGAATCAGAAGGTCATAAAGAAAGTCAGGCATGAGAGAATTAGATTAATGCAAAAGAACTAGAAGAGAGAACAATGAAGTTTTGCTCCTGGGGGCAGTGAGATGACAGTCACTAGGGCATCACTGCACCCTAACCGGCCTTCAGTTTCCGAACCACATTCTTAATTTTGTGAAGCCCAATGGTACCACCGTCTCAGTGTTCCACTGACACTTTCTCATGATGCTGTTTCTCAAGTACAGCAAGCTTGGCTGTATGGCTGAGACACTGTCCTCATTCCAGAGTTATTTCTACAATAACCTGTTCCTACTTAAGATAGACTTGAGTGGGTAGCTTTCCTCAAAAGTCCAATAAACAACTTTCCCAAATGATCTTAATATGACAGGTTGATGGGCCAGCTCTAACAAGATGATGCTTGATAGAGACATGTGCTCATTATGGACTCACAGCTCATATCTGATAACCACATGAAAAAACTGGCAAAAACACTTATAAAATATATGACCAGAAAAAGAAGACAGCAGTCCCATATTGCCTGAGGTCAAACCAAACCTGGTTTTTGTGTTCAGTTACTAACCAAATTTTCAAAAACAGAAGCAAAGACAAGCTAAGGCATATTCAGGGTAGGACAGAATCTGGGATTGGAAAATGTGTAACTGAGTAAGGGTTAAAGGAATCAACATGTTTAGTTTAAGAAAATTTAAAGAAAGGCAGAGGAGGAGAAAAAGATAGCTTTTATCTAATGATTTTAGTGATGCCGCAAATAACACCGACTGTAAGAAACAAAAAAAAATTCCATAGTCTAAGTTTGGAAAATTCCGATTATTGTATCTTCCTCTTAAATATCTCCAGTATAGACTAGAATATGGAACACTGCCTTCCATGTAGTAGGTTCCCAATAAACATCTGTTGAATGAATTAGCCCAATAAAGATTTTGTGAAGTATTGAAATCAAGTAATCTACTGTTTGAGCTGTTGCTCCCCCAAATAATCTGGCTGGTTCCCCCTCCTCCTTGTGAAACCTGTTAACATATACCATGGAATTAGCGGTCTTTAGACGATATCTGCGAAAATGTTGTATTAGACACAGCATATATGGTTTTAGGTAAAAATTTCTTTAAATAGTAATTAGAGTAGTAGCCTTAGATCCAATGCAAAGGAAAATCTGTAATAATCAGAAGAGCCCCAGATCATGCAGGAAGCCCATGCAGCCGGGAACTCACAGGGAGGATTTGGAGGAAAGTCTGGATTATCGCTGTTAGCATTTCTGTTGATGGGATTCATGGTTTGGGTAGTTATCTGAACTAGATCAGTAGTTCCCGATCCTTAGTTTCAAGTAGAACTACAAATCTGAAAATTAAAATTGGAATCTACTTTTGGGCTAAATACTTCTGCTTTTATCAATTAGAGACAATGATTACTATTTATTATCATCTTCTCTTCATAAAGGAAGACCATTTTGATATCAAATAATCATTGTAGTATTCCATTTTGGACAAAATAAAGAAATTCGGCAAAATTAGTCTGATATTATCTTTATTTTTCTCATTTTGTAACAAGATGGTTCATCACTGACTGGTCCTTATCTCTGAGCCCCAACTTTGTAACTAATTTCCTATGTGACCTTGCAGCTTCCTTCTAGAAAATGTTCCATGATTTTAAGCAAATACCCTGCCAGTGCTGGTCAATAATTTATGGTGATGTGAAAAGGCTAAGGGACAGTTAGAAAGGGCAGAAGATGACAGAACATGGATCTGAGGAAATTTCTCCAAAGTGTAGAGGTTAAAAATCAAGATCACTGGAGGAACAGAGCTGTTTCACTTTCTCAAATATCAGGACAGTTCCTACATTAGCTCAAATGAGCCAGAGCTCTAATTCAGAGCTGAAAACATATCCACAAAACTCCTCAGTGCCCAGCAACAAATGTCTGCGTACATTAGATACAGAATAACCTTATGACAGTTGAATCACTTCACCTCTTGTTTCAATGCTGGACCTTTTTTCTTAAACTAAAATCTTCCCAATCATATTACTTATATATATGAACACATTATAGTTCACGGCTGGGGAATTAGACTGAGTGCTCTAGTGAACATTCAGCCATTCATGAGTGCAAAGCATCTGTTGAGCACCAGGTGCCAACAATGTGTAAGATGACCTCATCTCTGTTGGAGCAGTTGGCTGTCCAGATACGTTCTAACTGGGAAGTGGAAGCTTCATATATCTCATCATACGTGTCCCGGTAACAGCTGTAGCTCAATGTTCAACTCAATCAATCACATTTATAACTTGCCAAATACAATACGTATTTTATAAGTCTGTTTTGTTCTCCAAATGCTTAAAATCTGAACTTATAAAAATTATGGAGGGATACCAAGCAAATCATCACTTCAAGAAAATTGCTTTCTCTTACTCAGTTCATGAGAACCCAGAAGTAATAAACATAATGAAAGCTTTCACATGTAAGCAAAGAAATAGATGGCTTTCAAATGTTTTCATACCATTATCTTTCAGTCACTTCAAATATCTGGCTAGTTTTCCATAAGAACACTAAAAAGAATATTATAGGTTGAAAAAGATCATCAAAATTTCAGTGAGCCTGATTCTGTGCAACTTCTGTATCCAAAGGCAGTTTTATGATACTATAAAAACCTCAGGGAAAATGTCTGAATGAGAATGCACCCAGGGACATCACTTAGCTTGAATTTCAATTTTTTTTGTCATAGTCATGAAAGCACTTTGTATCAGTAATCTAAAACCAAAGAGTAGTTAACCTAATCTAATTTTTTTTTGTCAAATGTTGCAGTAAAACCAATTTTCGGTTACAGCAGGAGTCCAGGAAGCTAGTATGCATAAAGATGAAAAAGCATCTGGAACAACAGTATCCCTCCTGCATGAAATGTATCTGTCAGAAAAGATGGTGGAGTCTCAGAACCTCAGGCTTTACCACGAGCTCTCAGCTGAACCAGGGAGGCCCAGTGTGCCTGGCTCCTTAGGAATCATCCATCAGCAGAGGCTATTCTGTCTCTGTCTAATGCTGCTGAGCCGCTCTGAATACTTAGCACTGAAGTTGTAAAATCATGCACTATTTTATCCAAGCAGACCTAGACCAAAGGAATATTTTCACTTGAGTTCAACTTGGTATCTATTATTAATAGTTTCAACTCACCAATATCATTTATGTGACCTCTGTGAATGTGAGAGCAGTTAACTTTCCAAATTCTGGGAAATCAAAACACATTCAAAGGCTCAAAATTGTTACCAAGAAATATAGATATTTCTTATTACTTGGGATTAGCATTAATAAGTTCAGTATCATTGAGCAATGAACTAATTGATTTTGTTCATAACAAAAAAGGAGTCTGCTGAACCACCAGTAGGAAAACTCTAATGTTATCTGATAAAGAAAATGCAATTATTACAAAAAGATGGAAAATGCATAAGTGCTAAACATGACTAAAAATAAACAGCAGGAAAGTAGTAATGATAAACCTGCGGAGATGCTTCCTAGATATCACCTGGTAAAAATGCATCCAGGAAGAAAGATGCTTCCTTTTATAAGCAGAGGTCTAGCAAAAGAAAAACCCAGTAGGTTGAATATTATATGCTTGTAAGACAATGTTATCCCATTTTAGGCAATGAAGTCATTTTCAAGCTTTCTCAGTATACTGAATCTAAAACCCCAGGGTGCCAAATGAAAGTGGCAGGCATCCACGGATGATTTCTTCTGTGACCTGGATCAATATACTATTGGCAATTAATACTTTGGATTGGAGCCAGTTTGAAATAATTCCAAGTACACCAGAAGCTCCAGACTTCTTGATTTTATGGTCCAATTAAACTGGGGGAGGAGTGGGATCAACATGGTGGTTCCAACTTTTATCTTGCCAAGTAAAGACACAAAAAATAATACACTAACTTATATCTGGAACCAGTACCATAAAAGAAACAATATTTTACCAGCAAAAGTGTAGAAAGGCCATAATCTTAGAATAAAGGTGAATTTTTTTTTCCCAAGAAAGGACATCTAGTACTTTCATGCCAACATTCTCTCCAAAACACGTTAGCACTTGGATGGATGTTACATTGTATCTGGTTCCTCGCTAAAACCATGCACATAAACAACCAGTGTAAAATAGACGTTTCATTGCTTAATTCACTTTTGCATTTATATAGAGAAATTAACTTTGAAGTTCATTGTGGGGATTTCAAAATAAATGTAAAATAGGAGTTGGATAATAGATAATGTAGTCTGAATTTCCACAATTTACAAAAACATTCATTCATTTACTGTAAAACTCCTTAATGCAAGATATTTTTGTGGATGAAATTTCTTTTATATCATTATTCAGATATATCAGGTTTATTGGATCCTTTAAAATGGATGATAATAAGACACAGGCTATACTTGTGAAAAAGGTTTTTCATTAACTTATTTTTCCTTTCATTATTACATCTCATTAATCATATCTGCTGTGTGTTTATTTTAAGAATATAATATGAATTGTTTTAATAAAATTTGAAGATCACAGAGAGGTCCTTTTAAATTTAAATCAGATCAAGACTCCAGTCTCAACACTCAGTTCTTCCCAGTACTGAATTTCCCTAAATTTATATTTTAGATGAAATTTGACCTGTAATCTGGTAAGTGAGGGCAAGGTTTCCCATCACATTAAGAATACAGTTCAGTCTTTCTCATGACCTACATGGCCCCTGCTACCTCTCCAAGCCCAATTCTGAGGACTCTCCCCTCTATTGGTTGTTTCCACTAAACTAGCTACCTGCATGGTTCCTCAGACACACCAGGTACATTTCAGTCTCAGGGCTTTTGTCCCTCTGTTTCTCTGCCTGAAACAGCATTCCTCTGTAGGTTGTACAGACCGTTCCCTCTCTACTTAAATGCCACCTTGTCCAAGAGACTTTTCTTGACCAACTCCCTACTCCCGCCATCACCCTGCTTTTCTACCTTTTCATTCTGCTTGATTATTCTTCAAAATCCTTATCCCTATCTGATACTATAAAACATATTTGTTAATCTGTGTATCTGTCTTCAGTACTAGAACATAAGCATAATGAGACTAGGGACTTCTGTTTCCTTCAACATTCTATCCACAGCATTGAAATCTGTATATTGTAGGCACTCAAAATATTTGTTGAATGAAGAAATGGATGAATAAAACAAATTAAAAATAGGATTTAAAAGACTCCTAATTTACATAAAAATAATGCAATTAAACTATACTAATGTATCTAACTGCACAGTAATTAAATTCCTATAAAACCCATAACAATAATCCTAGTCTTTAGAAAAGAACATAAAACCAAGTATAAATGAATGAATCTAACTCTTAATGACTATCCAACTGAGTTGAAAAGTGTTTTTTTCCTCAATCGAACTGGAATAGTTTTAAAATTAGCTGAACTGTCTTCACAATCATAAAAACACTTAAAAAAATAAAGAAACAAATAAAATCCAACAAGCAAACAAATAAACACAAGAAGACAATGAGGGATATGTACCAAGATAACACTATCACTGAAAATTTGTACACCAGTGGCAAACAATGTTTAAGATTTTACAGTCAATTTAATTTTGATCATGCTGAAAAAAATGCAACAGCCTACATAACTATTTTAATGACTAAAGTTATTTCAGACCATTCACTGGTCTTTACCTTAATTATTAATGTCTAAAAAGAGCTGGTGTTTAGTGCCTCTAGCATTAAGGGTTGGAATGGACTGCCCGGTTTTACATTAAGGCGTCTACAGAAAGGAGGATTCTGTGATTATTTACTGTAGTTGTTTCACAACAGAGTAAATTCAGATTCCTCTGAGACTGATGAAAAGACAAATTTCAAAGCATATTTATAGACCTGGATGATGTTCAAAAGGAAGTTGATACATGGGACCATTATCAATCCCTGAAGAGCACTTGATTTTAGTGTTTATACTTTTTTCCCGAGACTAATCATGAGTTGGTGATGATCAATCAGCTGTTTCTAATGACTTGTGACCAATGTTGAATTTGGGAAGGAGGGCTGGTCAAAGTCACAGGTGTAGGCTCTGGTCATAAAAGAAAGCAGAGCTAATTGGTCCCTGTGGGAACTGAACCTGCAACCTCAGACTCATTAACTCCACAAGAAAGTAAACTCCTCTAAGCAGACGAAAACTTACCAATTGTCTTCCAAGTGTGATTCATGTCTATTTGGCACTAGTATTTAAGAACAAAAATAAAATACTCTGTTTTGCTAATTATTTGATTATGTAAGAAGAAAGAATCTGAGGTAGACATATATGGAGAAAAACATCCAGGAGGTTTCCTATAAATATTTAATTTTTAGAAAGCTATTTCTAAAGGCACATAGCTCAAAGCCAAAAACAGTCAGGAACTCTAAAAATATAATGTGTTTACTTAAAGTGTCAAGCCCAAATCAAAATAGTATTAATCATGTTAATAATGAGGGGTTTCTATCTGAAAGGGCATGTTATGAACAGAAAGACATATGGAAATTTTTCAGAATCTGGTAAATTGACTTTCATCCAAATCATTGCATTACAGGAGGAAGGGTATATAGCTCAAGTGGTAGAGCGCATGCTCAGCACACAAGAGGTCCCGGGTTCAATCCCTGGTACCTCCTCCAAGCGGAAATCAATGAAGAAACCTAATTACCTCCCCATCAGAATACAAACAATACAAGCAAATCACTGCATTATAACTAAATGTGTTATGTCATTTGGGGGAACACACTGAGTTTTCATTTTGGCTATTTTATTCTCTCCTTTCTTTCTGTCCTGGGTTATTTTCTCCTTATTTGTTCTCCCCTAAACTCAACTTACCTCTTCTTGTATGTTCTGGACCTACTCCTTTACAAGCTGAACAGCTCCACTTTCAAGAAGATTAAGTTTTAGGCCCTCAAGCCCACCTTCTCTTTCCAGAACTTTAAAGGATTAGTCATTCATTCTACATGCACTTCCCATGCTGAGCAATACTCACAGTATCTAATCAACGAAGCTTTCCCTAGCACTCAGAAGGTCTCAACTTTTTTTCAGTTAGAGGCATTAGCTTTATATTTATATCTAACCTTTCTATTTTTTCCCTCTTCTCCAATAACAGGCTATTGACAATTGACTTTTAAACTTTACTGTAAAACATGGGATAATAACTTCCCTTCCAGTCTCTACTTATCCACATTTTCCCTCCTGTGGGTTCTGATCCCTCCAAAAACAGAGACAGTTCAAGTCCCCACTTGCTCTGCTACCATGAGTCCTGTCCCTAAGAGACCACCACTCAACAGTGTAAACAGGAGAACGAGTTTGCAGAAGAGTGGCCAAGGCAGCTTTTGAGAAAAGATCCTAATTCATCCCCTATCCCCTTCCTTAGAATAAATGGGCTGCTCTGTCTCTCCAGAATGTTTTTTTTCTCCTCAATGCAGATGCCAAAGAATGATATGGAATGATTCACTTCCTCGCTTATTTATTAAAGAAGAAAGTAGATAAAAATATCATAAATTATGTGAATAATCTGACAAAGCAAATTCTACATCTTTCTCAACTCTAGGATTCTAACACACTATATGCAGAGAAAGAGGAAAACTGAAAGCAGTTTTAATCTCTTACTAGAGTATTACTGAACTTGCCAACATTCATAATAGCATTTTATACTAACTATACGCATATTCAGTAAAGACCATTCACCACTTCCAACTTTAGCCAGCACATCAATAACTCTCACAGTTCAGACCCTGTTATATTTCCAGTTTATGGGAGAGCATGATGGACTATTTTGTTGACTTTTGATAAAAATCTATTAGTCAACTGTAAGAGAACATTTCTTTGACAGTTATCAGCATTTTCAATGTTTATGAGGGACTAAATCTGGTGAAAGGGTGAGCATGCGTGATGGGTCCTTTTCTAAAATAAAAAAGGGAAGGAGTTGACAAGACACTTTCTCTGAAATCACATATTTTCTCCACAGCCTTGGTGCCTGCAGTTCAGGGAGCAGCAATAAGACAGGTCCTCACCAGGTACTCAGAACAGCACAGCACCTTGTGACCCCGAGAAAGCGGAATAATTTTCATCTCAAGAGAAGTATTTACAATAGTAAAAACAAAAATCAGAAAACACATGAAGGTCCTGGATGCGTGAAATCAATAACACGACTGCCAGACAATGTCACCAGCCTTTACACGTGATGATGTTACTCTACACCCTTCGAATAGAGAGACGGCCTTAGAAACCATTCAGTGAAAACAGAAGATGGCAAAATATCCTTCATGGTTTGAGTTCACTTTTGCAAAAATATGTGAGTATATGTAGAAAAGAATATACCTCAGCATTTATAGCTGTGGTTTTCTATAAATGGTAGGGTTTACATTTTTTATTTCTACCTTAAAATTTTCTATAGAGTTTGACTCTTTGTAATTAGCATATTTCTTTGCTTTTTGAAATAAATGCAAAAGGTACATTTATATTTAGGAAAAATAAGCCATTTCTTCCCGAGCAGAAAAAAAACAAATATCCAGTTCGATTTTCAAACCACCCTGGATATACCTTTCAGAGCACTTATATTAAATTAAGTCATCTGATCACAGCCTTCCCTCAGTATCCACAGGGGGCTGGTTCCAGGACCAAACCACCAAGGATACCAAAATCCACTATGCTTAAGTCCCACAGGGAGCCCTCCATCTCCCCAGTTTCCGCATCCACAGGTATGGAAGGCCAATAGTATTTACTGAAAAAAATCTACACATAAGTGAACCTGCTCAGTTCAAACCCATGCTGTTCAAGCATCAACCACAGTTAGTCCCCCTGGCTAACCTGTAAGCTCCTATAAGAGCAGTCCTTACTTTTAATCAACCCTGCATTCCTGTGGTTAGTGTAGAGCACGGCACATGACACATTACAGATGCTCAACAGATCGTGACTGGCTATTTGACTTCT
The DNA here is from genome assembly GCF_009834535.1 of Camelus ferus. Lineage (NCBI taxonomy): Eukaryota > Metazoa > Chordata > Mammalia > Artiodactyla > Camelidae > Camelus > Camelus ferus. The sequence continues at coordinate 26,009,929 of NC_045720.1, forward strand.
TACTTTCATCCACTGTCCTCTTGCTTCCATACCTGGCTCTAGTTGAATCACCTTCACCTCTGCCAGGTACCCTAATGTCTTTAAGATTCTGTGGGACAAAGCTGAAGTGTGTGCAGGCACCACAATGAAAATCAACTTGGGGTCAAAAGATGTCATTTGGCAAAGTCAGCTGAGCCACCACTAGAATCTCTCTCTACATACCAGTCCCCATATGTACAGTAACACCAAACTAACGGAAGCAGGGGTGCAGGAGGGTCTAGGGGAGTAGAAAGTACTGGATTTAGAGGTGGAGGGTCTTCATGAGATGGGCAATTGAAAAGCCATTTCACTTGAATTACAGCAAAGTGCTGGCATCTTTCTGTCACACTTCTTTTGTTATCATGATGAAAATCTGACAATTTCTTGCCGGTAACACAACACGTGGAACTAAGATTTATATTAGGTAGTTCAGATTGCTCACTTTATATAATTTTGGAAGTTCAACTAAGTTGCTGCTAGCAACAATCTCCTTACCTCTCCTAGGAAATTAGGGGGCTCATTCCCTTTCCCCGCATCCTACCCTCAATGCTACTGCTAATGCCTGCTAGTGTTCCCAGGTCCAGATACTCATCTCCTTCCAGGAGAGGTTCTGGGATTTCCATCTGGGAGGACATTAAGGGAAGCATTCTGGTTGGAAATGAGAACCAGGGCACTTGCCTTGAAGCCACATGCACATAGCAAGGACATTATTTTCACACCAACATTTTTGTTTTTATAGGGGTAGCTGTGTTAGGTGCACAGATGGCTGCCTGACTTCTGCTACTTAGTGGGCATACTGGGCAAATTACTTAACTCTCTGTGCCTAACTTTTCCATTGGTGGAAATGCAAATAACAACATTAAATTTCTAATAAGGTTGCCGTAAGGAATCTTTGGGCTAAGTGTCTGAAAAAAAGTGCCTCGTACATGATAAACGCCATGTCATTGTTCACTGTTGATAATATTTACTTAGATTGCATATCATAAAAACTGTATGTTTTATAACATTTTTCTTATAAATATTATAAAAACATTTTTTAAAGGAAGAATTGAAAACGATTATCAAGAAAGGAAGCTCTGAAAGTCCATTCAAGCCCCCCCTCAGCATCACACCATTTCCCCCTTTGTGCAATAGACATGGGACCCTTTCTCAACTCTCTGTACCTCAAGTCTCCTGCTAACGATCTCTGCCACCAGCAACATTTCCTTCCCTGAGATCATAGCCAGGAGCCTCTCACCTGTTGGTGGATGCCTGCAATTGCTTCTGTACATCCCTTTGTCTCTCTCAAAATGAACATTAACTCAATCATTGTCTCCCTTTGGTCATTATTTACTGAAGAGGAAGATTCATGAAACATCTGCTGCAGGTCACTCTCCTTACCTGATTGACACTGCATACTTCCCCAGAAACTTGGAAGTTTCCTGGATTGTATTTCTTTCTGAGATTTCAAATGAAAGGGCCGAATTATTTTGTATTTTTTTCCAAGGGTCATACACTTAACTTCTAGAGGAAGAATTTTTTTGCTTTTAATATGTAAAAAATAATTTTCTCATACTGGTTTTTAAAAGCTGGGAATATTGCTTGGATATTTGTAAATATGAATGAAAGTATCTTAACGTTATTAATGAAATTCCTAGGTTACACGTGGGGATCACAATTAGGCACCCCCTCCTCCCATCAAGCTTCAGAGTTAAATTTAAAAATCAACACATGGCTGTGGTCAGTTACATGCAACATCATGGTAGGCAGACCAAACTGTTTACAGACTGAAGTAGGTTTTGACTATACGTGCGGTGCTAACATGAGGAAGCCCAGCCAAGGAGAGTCCAGTAGAGGTGGAACAGAAGACTCATAGAGACAAACACTGACAGTGTTACTCTAACTCTCCGTTTCACTTCTGAAGGTGCAACTTACTCACAAAATACTGCTTCATGATCTACATACACTTGCCTTTAAAGTTAGAAAGTAATTCACTTACCACGATAAACTAGATACAGACATTGCAGCAATTTAAGGAGGAGTCTTGTCAAGCAGCCGTCTCTTGGTTTCAGAACAGGGAATGAGTAGGCCAAGACCACTGGGAATTTCAGCTTTGCTACCAGAATGATGCACAAACCACTTAGCTAATCACAGTTTGAGAAGACCTAGAAAGAAAAGGAAGAAAGTGGTATCTTTAGAAGCTGGTCTATGTGGCTTTTCACAGATGTATTTTGTCCAGGTCAATAGTTTTGTCATAGTTTTAGACACACAAGAGAAAATATGAATTTTTTTTCTTAAAATTTAAGACATGTCAAGTCAAAGATAAAATTAAACCAAACCTATGATAAGCTGAATGTCTTAATTGAAAATTCACTGAAATGTAAATAAAACATTCATTCCCTGAAGTAGAGAATACAAGGCTTCAAATTTCAAAAACACCCCAAATTAAAGTGTCTTAGAAGGCAAAGTTTACTTCTTTCTCATAGAAACAAATCTTGAGTCTTAAGATGTGCAAGGCAGATATGGCAACACCAAGGATGGAGGCCCCTTTCTTGTTGTTCCACCATTCTTAGCACATGGTTCCCTGACATGCTTCAAGTGACTGCTGAGTCCACTGAGTGTGTCTGGGTCCCTCCAGCAGAAAGTAGAAAAAGGGAAAGAAGGATGCACCCTAAAATTTACACACGACACTTCCACTTGCATTTCATTGGCCAGAACACAGTCACATGACCACTCCTATTCTAAGGGAGACCAGACAATGCAGCCAATATTCTAGGCAGCCATCATTCTAGTCAGCCATCTGTCCAACCACAAAGCACACTGCTATTAGAAAGGAAAGGGGTAACAGAGGGTCTTGGGAGAAAACTAGCATTGCCTACCATCATGTTTGAGACTCTGTGACCTTCACCCCCAATATTTTATGATGTTGCACCTACTGCGAGGTGGCAAATGTAGGAGAGAGGGGAAGTGGAATTAATCCATTGTTTGTGGTAATTTTACATACTTGATATATAATTTTAAATATCAAACTTCTTTGGTTTTCTTAAATCACGTATAGAGTCAACAAAATGTTTTCTGTGCCCTATTTACCAAGCCATAAGTACTAAGGACACAGAGATTAATAAAATGTAGTCTCTGCTCATGAAGAATTCACTAACACAGATGCCATCATGTAAAAAATAGAACAAAACAGAATGCACTCTGAAAATTGCTGTGTATGTTCAAAGGCACATGAGGAGCCACAGGGGAATACAGAAAGTGCCATCATTCTAATGGTTCTAAGTTTAATAGACCCTGACTTCTAGCAGACTATGCAGATAAAAAGTCCATATCCTAAATCATCTCCTTATATTCCAAGAGGCTTTCAAGTCCACCTTACCTTGGTTAATTCTTAAAACATATGGACTTATATCTATTAAGGATATGGGAACTCCAAATTCTGCTCTCCAAACTAATAACTTCAAAGTCTCACAATCTGTATTACCTGACTCTTATCAAGGGTCTGGGTATGCTCCACCACCTCCCCTCAAAAAGTATGTACTTACTGTCTGACACAATTCATTCTTCTAGACATTCTTAACTCTATCTTTAGAGAACTGTATATCTGGATATTATTATTTTAAAGCTAAACAAATTACTTTTACTGAATTATACTTTGGGGTTTTGCCAAGAGTTTGCATTGAGGGACGTGATTAAAGAAAATAAAAAGTAAATAAGCAAAACCAGGCCTGTAAAATCAGATATTAGGTTTAGTGAAATATTAGGCAATACACAAATGTTGCCCTTATGAGCACCCAGTGGAAAAATGCATCAGGTCTCAACATCAGGAAAACTATTATCACAATTTCTGGTTTACTTTAATCTGGTTTGCCTGAACACTGTTCAACAACAAGGGGTCATCACTGCAACTTATGCTTGTTTCTTTGCTTTAACTTACAGGAAGCTCTGAAACAAATTTGTGACATTTCTTTAAGAGCTATTCAAGGCTTTGAGGTCTGCTTTTTTTTTTTTTTTTCATGCTAACCCGTTTTTCCATTTTTGCTAACTTTAATTTTTACCCTGTTTTTGATTAACACATTCCCTGATACACACTACATTTATGTAAACAAGTATAAAACCATCCCCAAGTTTATTCTAGAGTGAGAAAGAGCAGAACTAAAACTACGATTCCAGATCTGTTTGCTTTTCCAAAATGAAAAAATAATGTGCAAAGAAGTTTGATCCCAGGATCCCAGCCGTATGAAACTCTTGTTTTTATAGGTCAGAAATGGTCAAATATTGTCAATGTACATGATACAACCTAATATAAATGAAGAGTTGACCAAGACAGCCTCTTATCATTTCCCTTAACCTAACTAAACTTTAGATAGGCTTCTTGACTGTGGCCCCTGACCTCCCCATTCTTAGAGCATTTACCTTAGAAAAATTACAATCGGAAATTCATTCTCTGCCCCTATGAAATGGAAATCTTCTTCTAGCTTCTTGCCAGCTTTACAACCCAGGAATGTCTTCCTCAAAGACCTGAGAGCCATCCTTTTGAAATGTCACCATAGGAGATAACACTTTGTTATCCAGCTCTGTGGGAGGATAGGAGACTAACTTCCACAAGCACCAATTAGCAAACACAGATGACCAATCATATTGACCAACCTCCCTCTGACATCCCCCAGTACTTTTCTACTAGCTCATCTCAGCACTTAAAAACCTTCCCGCTTTTTGTTTCAGCCAAGTTGAGTTCAGTCTCCCTTTCCTACTGCAAGAGTTTTGAATTAAGTCTTCCTTGCCTGTTGAATTTTGGTTCAATTTTCTTTGAAAGGGTCTTGATTTTTGTCCTTAAGTTTCAGAAAAATTTCCTAAGATGCTGGCACAGCATTGTTAAAAAGGATAGTCTTTTCTCAGTGTACTTTACCTGCAATCACTACCAACCTGGACTTTGATAAGCTTACATTAAGTGTGGATTTGTAAAAATAAAATAAACATTAAAGAATTACACTTTTTTCTGAACACCATTCATAATTACAATAATCACTTTTTTTTATTCTGGTATTGTGTCATCTTTTATTTTATTTCCATCTTATAACTACCTGATTTATTTCTTCAAGGATACACACTCTTAATGCATTCAATAAAGTTTACTGAGTTGAAAAACACTAAAAAAGCTTGTTATGTTTATATTTTGATGATGGGAAGTTTTTCAAAGGCCTCAGTTAGTGGGCTTGTTATTCTTTTAAATGACATTTAAATGATTCATTGCTTATCAATGCAATCTTTCCAGAGAAAACATCTTTACAATCTTAAGGTGAGTTTAAATTTTCTGTTCACTGTGATGACTCGCAATCTTTATACTAATCCCAACGTCAATCTCCACACTGAAGTATGAATGTACAGTTTTTGGCCAAAATTCTAACATTACTGAGAGCCATACTCTGTCCCTTTGTCACAAGGGAGAGTATATCTTCATGGTCATAGAAACATTTCAAAATATACGGAATGATTCGACTTTCCCTGAATGTCCAGTCAGGATTGGGTAAGACCAATGGTTCACTGGATTTTGTTTAAGTAATGTACTGTTCAGGTGATGAGGTAAACATCCACTCTAATTCTGCTAAAAGCATAAGAAGTAATGGGCATAAAGTGAAGAATACAATGCAGTAAGTATGGAAAATATGTTTTGCTAAAGATTCAAAATAAATGTTAGCAAAACAAATCATCAAGGAAATATCAGAACATTTTGAGTTTTACAGAGTGGCCTCCTTTTTATTATCACATCAAATCAAAGGCCTCTTTCTTGCTTTCTGGTTCCCCTATAAACTAATATTGATAATTCCAAACCTAGATTCCCTACTGTGATTGAGTTTGCCTGCTTACAGTGCTCATTCCTGAGCCCTGACTATACAACAAAGTTCTGATTCTTCTCCATGGCCCCCTAACTGCATGTACCCAAATTCTTCCAGGATCATCACAAGGCCCAAAGATTCTGTGAACTCTTGCCTCGTAGTTTCAGGTATCTCTGATAATCTCCTCTTTCTGAACTAACTTACATCCAATTTAGCAATTAAAATACATTGAGCATTAAAATTTGTACAGTTTTTCATGTATATATTATTTTTACTTGTTTAAATAAACTGTAAGTTTGCAAAGGTCAGGAATTGCCTTTTATATACAAACCCTTAAGTACCAAATACCCTTCAAGTTTTAATAAATGACAAAATGCAATATCTAAGCAGCAATACGATTTGAATGACTGAAAAATAACACATTGAACGTTAATGTTTTTCCTTATTTTATTCTTATACTTGCATTATTAATTTCAGGACCTCCAGGACTTCGGGAGAATATAAGTAAATCTTTATCCTTAAAGATTTATTCTATGGATTTCTATAGATATCAAACTCTGTTTATCTATCCACTTGGTTTTCACAAAATGGTAGACTATTATACACACTTTCTTCTCCATCTTGCTTTTTCACATGTGTACATAATTATGTGTCTACACATACTATGCGTTGAATGATCTTCATGGAAATGCACTCATTTTTCTACCTAAGAAAAATAGAATAAAGAGGCAGGGACAATGACGGCAGACAAATCTGTGTGATTTTCAGCTATGCTTCTTGGTAACTTATGATCTCAGGAAAATTAAGTACATTCCCTTGATTGTTTCTTATTTTTAAAGTAGGACTGTTAATAGTCTTTATAAGATTACAACGAAAAATTTAAAAAATCATGCATCAAAGTACTGGCATATATTGCCTGGCACATAGCAAGAGCTGAAAAAGTGATAATGGCCAAGATGATGACAATTAGGAAGAAGAAGGAAGAGACATTCATGATAAAAAATGTCTGCCCTAATATACTTTTAATTGCTCTATTTGACTCACAGTAAAACCTCAGTTCCTTGAGATGGTTTACAAGACTCAAGGTCATCTGACAGCATAGACAGTGTTTCTTCCAAAAGTCCCTAATCCTCATTATGTGCAGCCCTCTGTGTTCTCTGATAATATCTTGTTCTTAATCCATGACAATTTTTAGAAACAGTAGCTTAATTTCTTGATGTTAGTCTGCATTTCCCTCCAGATTGTAAATTCCTTGAGGACAGATACCAATTCTCAGCACAACCTAGTGAACCCAAGGCCTAAGCATACTGTCTGAGACAGAGAAGATATGTAATAAATGTGTCTTGAGAAATTAAGAGAATAAATGTCTGAGGTAAAGAAATGTACAATTCTACAGAATGCTGAACTAAAAGTAGTGCCTCTTTTCCTTTTAAACTATAAAAATATTTCTTTAATTTTGGCCATATTTATAGGTTTTAGACTTCTAAAATGTTATTATTTTGTATTTGTTTGAAACTCATATATTGATCATGGAATATTAATTATGTAGACTTTGAGTAGAAGTCATTCTGTTTTTCAAATTTGTTTTGCTTCTCAATTTTATTTAGACTATGGTTTAATAGTAACATTCTTCTGTTTGCATATGCAAAGTAGGGTCAAAGAATCCTGATATTCTAGCTACTTCTACAACCATTACACAAAGTTTCCAACAGGAGACAGATGTGTCTCTCTAGAATAACTGAGTGATTAAGGTCAGCATGGCTGTAGACTAAATATCCCAAGTCCCTCCCAAGTGGTGTTTATACCGTATTGATACCTAGCCTGAAAATACGGTCTTTGCAGAGGGCTGAGAAATCCCACACATTAAAACTTCAGATCAGCACAGATGGTAACCTTGGAGACAAGCTAATGCAAAGCTTTATGTGTCCTTCTGCTGCACTGCAGCTGTCATTTTATTTACATTAAAGCCTTTCATGGGAGGTATTAGTATTCAATTGAGCATGTCAGCAACTGGTCCAAAAGCATTTATCACAGAGACTTGGCTGTATTTATGATTATCATAAGTACCCACTTCCAAAATATCCCCTATGTGCAAATTATAGGAAATACTTATCATAGAGAAATAAAAGATTATGGACCTTAGAGTGATTTTTAAATAAATTAACACACTAAGCAAAGATCACCTTAAAACAGTTTGAGATTATTTTCTTAAGAATCATTGACTATACCAGACTTTGTTAGAACTTTCTGAGAAAAATTCATTTTAATGTTATGTGATCTACAAAGATACCTTTTCCATCTGTGCTTTTATGCTTCAATCTAATTCTCTCTGGAATGATAATGCAACCATAAGCTTCTCTGTTGCCTACACATGCATCTCCATCTCTTCCTGGTTCTCTTCTGTGTCCCTGATTCTGTACAATCTTTCCTTCCCCTGACTTCAAACTGTTCCTTTCTCTTCCTTCTTCCCTTTACTGACAAAGTTCACAAACTATTACAAGTACATCTTCTGCCTTCCCTTTTTCACCACCCACTTTTGCTTTCTTGTTTCTACTCCAACATTCTCATCACCAGTCAACTAGCCAATATTTCATTCCAACTGCCTTCTGATTCCAACAGTCTTCTGACAGACTCCCTCTAGCTGTTCACTTGTCCTGAACTCTCCTTCTTTGACTTTCAGGATGCTGAAATATCCAGGCTCTCCCAATCCTCTCTATTCTCCATTCATCCAACATCATTCCTCCATTGCCTTTATGTCGAAATTCTTAAAGAGTTTTGTCTAATGTGACTTTCCCAGCAGATAATTCACAAAGTTCTTTCTATGGATCTGATCTTTTTTCCTGACTTCCAGAATCACTTTTCCTGGTTGCCAAACAGTTGCCAAATCTTGTTTTTTTTTGTTGTTGTTGTTTTACCACTTAATAATATCTCAAGTCATTGTCTCTTTTTTATTTCTACTACCACTACCCAAGTTCAAGCACTTATTATCTTATGTCTTAAATATCTTTTTTTCAGATATTTTAAAGCATCTATAAACAAATATGTAATAAAGCATAATTTAAAATCTCAAGAATGAATCAGCATTCTAATTGAAAAGAGAGTCGGGGAAAAAAAAAAAGTTCTTTGGACAGGTTAGTATTTGATGAGGAATGTGTCAGTGTTTGGAAAATACTTGACGCCTCTTCCCTGAGCACTGGTCTTCTCTGGTACACAGTTATGAAATCACTAGCTGGAAACTGTTACAATGGGTTCGAACTTGTCTCTGACCCTCAATCCATATGAGAAATTAACTTCATTAAGGCAAAGCATTTACATACACAAATTCCTTGTTTAGGAAACCTCGAATAGCGCTCTACCACCTAAATACTACACTTGGGATCTTCTCCCATACTGTCTATCCTCTATTTTCTGGCTTGTCTTCACTCATGTTGGATTACCACCATTCAGTGAATTTTTTTCACCCTCTGCCGCAGGCTTAGCACAGTGCTCTGTATATTGGAACTAGTCAAAAACATTACATTGAATTCTCAGTTCAAAACTCAAATCTTTCAAGTATACATTATTGTACTCAAGGGTAGCACTAAATAAATAAGCCTTTTTAAAAGTATGATACCTCTAAACTGCCTAGGGTTTTTAGAATTTACAGTACATTTTGATGAGTCACTAGATGTTCAGTCTCATGTGGATTGCCCAGTAGAAAGGACTGCCAAAACTCAGTTTAATTAAAAACAGAAAGAAACAAAGCAGCAGAACTTTTCTTTTCTAAATAAATCTTCCAAGTGAACAAATATCTTAGGCATATTTAATGATGCTTCCTGTAGTTTCAGGACATAAGCACTTAATATTCAGAATTAACTTGCGAGAAGTAGGGAGAACCAGCCTGTGAACACAATGCAGTTTAGGAATGTAATATATAGTTGTTGATTTTTTTCCTGAAGACTTTCCAGACTTTGCTTCAAGGCCCTTCACAGTTAAGCTCTGGTCACCTTGCTGATTGTCATCTCAAGCTACCCCTACCCTGCCTGTCCCCTAAGACCTCACAACACTGTGCTTGGTTATTTCCTGAATAAACCAAACACTTTCATGCCTATGTGGCTCAGAACTAACAGACTGATCATTAATATTCCCACTTCTGGGAATGTCTCTCCCCTCCTGGTCCAGAAGATCTACTTCCTACGAAGTACAGCTCAAATATCAATACCCTGGCAATTTCAAACTCAGAAGCGTGACGTCCCTTTGATATTAGTATCCTTCTCATGGCATACATATTTCTATTGCAATAGTCATCACATTTCACTTGTGTTTTGGTTTACCTGTCTGTTAAAAGTGAGCACTGTATATTAATAACATATTATGGAATTATTTAACTATCTGAGAAATAGTTACCTACTTAAGAAACACGGGATTTGAAGTTTCTGGCCATATGTTACAGCAAATGGACAGACAACCCGAGAGGAGATACAGTAATATTTATGTAAAATATAATTATTAATAGATATTTGAGGGAAAAACTACCAAAGCCAAAGAAATCCAATCATTATTATTATTCATTTATCTGAGTCCTACTAGTTCCTCAAGAGCAATGATGTCATCTTACTTTTTTTCTTCATTCCTATATTACTTAGCATGGTTTATTTTCTAGGAGGAACCATCAATAAATATCTATTAAATTATCTTAGTTAAATTGCTGTATCATTATGGTCATGCAAATTATTGGTTTTTCTTCTGATTTTTCTTGTTTTTCCTTCTGTTTGACAATGAAGGCAATCTGCATAAGAGACTTAAACAATAGATGCAAGGAAAAATAGCCTACTTCTAAGAGAAGAAATCACAAATGTTAAGAGCTTCTCTGTTGATAACCCCTAGTCAGCCCCTACATGTAGGCAGTACCTATTTCTTAAGGAATATAGATAGCATTTTAGAGTGAGGCATTTTTTTCCCTCAGATACAGACTACAAGAAAAATACGCACACGTCATTCTTTGGTAAGGCAAATGTTTTCTTTTTGAAATTTGTGAGCCTGAAGGAAAACTGGCTTTTTTCTAATAGCCTTTGACTTCCATTTCGCAGAGACAGATATGCTTAATTAAAACTGAAAACTGACGATCTTTCATGTTTTGGAGCTAAACAGAAAGTGTCTCTAAACATCAGAGCTTATCACTGAAGGTTCAATGAAGCCACAATCTATGAAGGTACAAAGTCCCCTTTGTGGAGGGATAATGTTGCCACCGGCAAAATGAATTGAGAATGGGAAAACAGTTCAGATATCCATGCTGAGATGAAAAAAAAAAAAAAAGCACTTTCTTAGCTTATTATCCAAATTGTGTTTCTTCATAGCAGTACCTACTCAACATCTTCATCAACTCTTTATTTTATAAAATAAATTTTATATACATAAAAATTAACTCAAGTCTCAACCCCAGTTCTTTATGCTCTTCTAAGAATTCACACCCCTGAGAAATGAACTGTCAGAAATTATGATTCCTTGAATAATGACTGATTGCCTCTTCTGTCAACCAAAATATTATGATTTGAGGACCATATAATAGGCAATTTACTCTGTAACATTTCCGTAAGGACTCTGGGATATTTAGAGTTATACAAATATACAGGTTTTTGTTGGTTGGTTGAATTGCTTGTTTTTAAACATTACTTTTAAATTTTCACTCAAAAGTTGTGTCAGCTTATCTTGGATGTTTAATGCCCTCAATCTTTTTTTTTTCCTTATCCTCTGGTAAGATGACATTCATTTTTTTAAAGCTAAATTTAATCAAGAAAGTCAGTATTTATGAAAATTTGTTAGTTCCCTTTATCAATAATTTTCTGTAATTCAGTGGGGAAAACTGCCTCAACCTCATTACCAAGAAGTTGCTTCTTCTGTGATCTTCAGATAGTGCTGACTTCCATAGTTTTTTAATCATTTGTACGATTTTAGGCTTGATGTTGAAACTTGACTTCTTTACCAAATCATTAATCTCTTTCTTCTTCTGAGGCTCTTCATAGGTGTGTAGTGGCTTCAGTAGCATCCACCTGGTTTCAAAGATTATGATTATCTATCCACTACATGAGACATATTTCTAGCTTTTCAAACATACCATACTATGCTTGAATGATGCAGTGAAGCTCTCCAAAACCAATAATCACAAGACAGTATTGTTATAGATATTTTCACAAGTAGAAAAAAAGTTTATGTGTTAGAGATGGAGACATATTCATGACCAGGCTTATATCTTCTGTGTGTTCACCTCTCTCAATAAACTTCCAATGTTCCTACTAATGAATGGGATTTCCTAGACCTTTTGTGCCCATCAACTTTCTTCAAAGGCTTTTCCATTTCCTTAGAAGACAATGACATGATCCTATAAAGAGAACGGCTAAGTTTGATAGATGAATACTCTACATTCTGCTGCAGGGACTCACCTACAACTTAAACAATTCCATTGTTGAACTACATAAACTTGTTACTTGAATTTCTATCTGGATAGTAAATCTTTGGTGAAAATTTCTATACAATGTTATAGCAAATATTTGGATATCAAGAGTCCAGATAATGACAGCTATCTGTATAGCAGGAATATATGTGTTTAGTGGTTTCTAATTTAAAATCTTTCAGTAAGAAACATTACCCAACTCATTCTTCTCAGCTCTAGTCAAAATTAATTGTAGCAAACTGAGAGTCCCTAGTATTGTTTCTGCCTATTTCTCATTTTATTCTTCATTTATATAATATTTATGCAACATTTATATAAATTATATTAATAGGATATTATTTATGGATTCCCTACTATAGGTCAGGCAGTATGCTAAGTATATAAGAACTAATAAAATGTGCTCCCTGCCCTCAAGGATCTTGGAGCACAGCAGAAGTAGAAAAACAAAAATGCAGGAATGCAATAAGTTACAGGAACTATGGCAAAAGATCTTGTAAGTACAGCTGGGACACAAAGAAAGGCAGAGCTGTTCATCCACAAGGAGGCTGGTTTCAGGAAAGTGTTCATTGAGAAGATGACACTTGATACAACTTTTGAAAGATGCAGAAGCTGAAGCATCAGCCGAGACACACAGGAGGTGTTAAAGAGCATAAAGGGCATGGAATGGAAGGGGATGGTATACTGGGTCTTAGGGCATAAGGGTGGAAGTGGGGCGTTCATGGTAAGAAGTAGGACTGGGAAGGATTACAAGGGCTAGCAGATCATGGAGGGCCTTGCAGTCAAACAAATATTTCTTGTCTTGCAGAAATTTGATGTGATTAGGTGGAGTTTTCTCTTATTTGTAATTGAAAGAGTATTGTATGGAAAGAAATTATCCTAGAGGCCGTGAAGAGCCATGGAAGGATTTTACTTAAGGGAGGGACTTGATCAGATTTAAAATTTTTAAGTATCACCCTAGGAGTACTGGGGAGAGCTAGCTGAGGAGTCTGACAGAAGGCAGGAAGACAAATTAGGAGAAAATCGTAACAATCTAAGTAAGAAATGATGGCGACCTAAAAGAAGGTAGCTGGGATGAAGATGGAATGGTGCAGGAAGAGAGAAAGAAAGATATTCAGTGGCTGATTAGATGTGCAGAATGAAGAAAAGTGAGCCTTTATGCCTCCAAGGTATTTGACTTTGCTGACTTGGTAGATGGCGAGGCCATTTATCCTGATAGGAAATACAGAATGTGGTGTAACATTTAAAAGGGAAAAAAAATTAAGGTTTTGACATGCTGAGTTTCAGGTGCCTGTGACATAACTAAGTAGAGATATTAAGAAGGCAATTGGACCTGTCCATCTAAAATTCTAGCAAAACGTCTGACCTGTAACTTTCTAGTTGGCAATAATTAATGGAATGTTTTGAAGCTAGGAACATTGATGCGTTAGTCAACTTTGAGTGTGCAGAAGAGGACCATGACCAGAACCAAGGGGATATGAATAATTATAGACAAATAAGAGGATCCAGTTAGAGAGTCATAGCAGAAATGATCGGAGAAGTGGGAGGAGAACCAGAAGATACTTTGTCAAAGAGCAAGAGGAGGAGGTTTTCAGAAATCAAGACATCAGCATGAAATACGGCCTAGGGGGTCAGGCAATAAGCACTTTTTACCCTTTGCTGTAACACTTCCAGTAGAGGCAGGAACAAATGTCTAATTTCAAAGATTTGATGTGAAGTGAGGAAGCTGCTAGATTTAGAGAGGACTACTCTTTTCAAGAACTTGGTTTCAACAATAGTAATTCTTCCAGTCCAAGAACTTAGTGTATCTTTCCATTTGTTTGTGTCGGTTTCCATTTCTTTCATCAGTGTCTTAACAGTTTTCTGTGTATAGGTTTTTTACCTCCTTAGGTAGGTTCATGCCTAGATATCTTTAATTTTTTGTGATGGTAAATGGGATAGTTTACTTAATTTCTCTTTTCTGATAGTTCATTATTAATATATCAAAATGCAACAGATTTCTGCGTGTTAATTTTGTACACTGCAACTTCACCAGATTTACTGATGAGCTCTAGTAGTTTTCTGATGGTATCTTTAGGATTTTCTATGTATGGTATCGTGTCGTCTGCAAACAGTGACAGTCTCACTTCTTCCTTTCCAATTTGGATTCTTTTTATTTCTTTTCTTGTCTGATTGCTGTGGCTAGGACTTCCAAGACTATGCTGAATAAAAGTGACGAGGGTGGGCATCCTTGTCTTGGTCCTGATGTTAAAGGAAATGCTTTCAGCTTTTTCATCACTGAGTATGATGTTAGCTATGGGTTTGTCATATATGGCCTTTATTATGAAGAGGTATGTTCCCATTATATCCACTTTCTGGTGAGTTTTTATCATAAATGGATGTTAAATTTTGTCAAAAGCTTTTTCTGCATCTACTGCATGACCATATGGTTTTTATTCTTCAATTTGTTAATCTGGTGAATCACACTGATGAATCTACAGATATTGAAAAATTCTTGAAAAGGCCATTCTACCTAAGGCAATCTACAGATTCAGTGCAATCTCTATCAAAATACCAAGGGTATTTTTCACAGAACTAGAACAAATAATCATAAAATTTGTATGGAAACACAAAAGATCTTGAATAGCCAAAATAATCTTAAGAAAGAAGAACAGAACTGGAGGAATCACATGCCTACTCAGGTATAAAAAGAATGTAATCTTGTCCTTTCCAAGAACATTGATGGACTTGGAGGGTTTTATGCTAAGTGAAATAAGTCAGACAGAGAAAGACAAATACTGCATGGTACCACTTATATCTAAAAAATAAAACAAATTAGTGGATATAACAAAAAAGAAACAGACTCACAGATACAGAGAACAAATTAGTGGTTACCAGTGGGGAGAGAGAAGGGGAGACAATTTAGGGATAAGGCATTAAGTAAGGGGTACAAACTATTATGTATAAAATAATCTACAAGGATATATTTTACAACACAGGGAATATAGCTAGATTTTATAATAACTATAAATAGAGTATAACCTTTAATAATTGTGAATTACTATATTGTACACCTATAACCTATTAATATTGGACTTCAACTATACTTAAATTTTTTTAAAAAATTGGTTTTAAAGGAAGGAAGGAATACATTAGTGGTTTGCCTGTAAATGTTTAAAAACCAGAGGGGGAGTCTGGTTTTGTAGCATCTGCCAATTTTCCTCATGTAAATAATTGCTCTATAAAGGGGAGATTTCAATCTACCAGTGTGGCATTATTGAAAGCAGAGTTGGGAAGGGATGGTCATGATTGGCTCTCTAGAGCCATGCTGTTGTGGGCTTGAAAATAATCTCCCTGTGGGGTATGAGGTGTGGAGAAAAAGCTAGCAGAGAGGGAAAAGCTAACACGATATATAAAAAATGGAGAGAGAAGCAATGAAGAAAATTCTTGAAGAAAGAAAATCAGGTCACGAATAGATGGAAGGATGAAGCTAGCACAGAACAAAAAAGAAAAGAACTCTCCTTTGAAGCCTGACAGAAGGCAGTGAGGTTGAATGTAGATACAGAAACAATTTTAGGTACAGGAATAGGAAACTGTGGTACTTAAGACTAAGAGAGTTCAGAGTTTCCAACTCCTTTGAAAGGTAGGAAGCAAGATCATGTGGTTAGCAATCAGGTGGCACTGGGCTGTTGGAACAGAAGAGCTCATGAGAGAAGCAGAAACAGATGGTGAGCAGGGGCAAGTACTAAACATAGGGGTACATGTGGGTGCATATATTTGATGTTCCTGTCTGTCTTCCCCCACTGGACTGAAGTTCTCTAGAGAAATGAGATGACATTTCTCTTTGTTTCTCTGACATATACCCTAGCTCATTTAGTTGTCTTTTGATATTATTACTTGTTGATAGGTAGGTATACTTAGATTGGCTGCTTCAATAAGCAAGGAAAATATATGTAGGTATTTTTAAAAGGATGTAAATATTTTAAGTATCCTTTATTTCTCAATCTCATCCAAATCCCATTAACCTGAATTTAAATATCATATTTATGGTATTTGTGGTTGTTGCAGACATAAAAGAGTATTTATTTGGAGAAAAAGGAACTTAGTCCCAAGAAAAAATTTTAAGTAGAGAGGGTAGTTATAAAAGAGATTATAAAGACATAGATGGCATAAAAAATACTGGACTCCCTCCCCACCTTTTTTTTCACACGATATATAGAACAGAACTTTTAGTACAGCAGTTGAAATATTTTCAGTGCTCTTGAGTCAGATAAACTAAGCTTAGCTCTATCACTTAATATCTTTATTCGCAGCTTATATTTGCTTACCTCTGCAGTAGGAATAATGTAGGTTTATCTAATGTATCTTTGAGATTACAGAAAGATTTGCTATAAACATTTTGCAAATATCAGTGAAGGCTGAATAAAACAGAAGCTTTAAGAGAAAAAGTTTAGATTTCTAAGACTGTAGTAGGCAGTGTAAACTTATAGCAGTTTAAGTCATTGCTTCCTGCCCATATTTAAATGACTGTTACACGACAGGCATTGATCTATGTGCCAAGGAACACAGCAAAACACAAACAAATCAAGGATAAAGCTGCTGTCTTCATGTGGTTTATATCACAGTTCAGGAAAAAGGCAACAACAAAATGATAAAGGGCTAAATATATAATATCAAGAAATGATAAAAACAGAGTAAGGCAAGGGGCAGCGTGTGTGGGGTTACTGTTCTAGATATGGACGTCAGGGAAGGCCGATCTAAGGAGGTGATATTTGGACAAAAAATAAATAAATAAAAGGGAATAATTTAATCTCATTTCTGAAGGACTTGTGGATTCTGAAGAATTTTAAAAAGTTGTATCAAAAATAGGGGATTCAGCAGCTCAGATCAAACTCTTAAAGCATATTACTACATTTACCTTACTTTCCTTAACGGAATAAAAGAAACTGTATTGGTGACTTGGGGTGACAAATGATAATCATGATCCATTTAAATCAGAAAGTTTTCTTCCCTTTCCCCCAATGACAGCTGCTCCCATCACAGTCTGTCAGTTGACTGCTGCTAATTGCTCTGGTATGAAAAACCAACCACAGTCAGAAGGATCCAGGGAAAACAGAACGATGCTTTTAAGGCTTGCCTACAGAGGCGGTTTTGGTTGTCGGCTTGTGAAAGTTCTTTCACTAGCTCTGAAAACTGTTTTGTAAACTGACTCTGGGAAAAACATATAAAGACAAAATGTTACTGACACCTGAGTTCACAAAAGCTAGTATTTATTAAGTGCTTCATCTATTTCAGGCTTTGTTCTAAGCACTTTATCTTAATTCCTCCAACAAAAGCTAAGGACGCTCCCTGTTTTACTGTCATTAAAATGGGGAGAGAGGAAATACCTTTTTCAGAGCTTCACTAATGAATTTATGATTTACCACATATTACATTTAGCAGAGAAAGAATCATCGTTCTTATCAGAAGGAAGAGAGAATAATACATAGAGACTCTGACACAGAAATGAACTTGTGTTCTTGGTACAGCAAAAAGTCAGTATGACTCATTAAATACTTATCTAAGTAGCAATATGTGCTCTTCTCTGGAATATTACTGGTTATCTGTGTTATCTTTCGTGAAGTTGGTGAATGCCTATAGCAACACATGCAATGAGGAGGTAAATCCCAAATAGCACAAGATTTCAAATAAATTTCCCAATGTGGAAAGAAAATGTAACTCTGTTCTTAAAGAATAAACATGAAATCCAAAATACGAGTCTCCCTTTCAGAAGGGAAACAGCTTTAACTAAAAGAAACCTGAAAAAGAAATCACTTTTGTTGATTTAGGTGCTGTGTGTAAATCTCTTCTTTTGAGGATGAGGGTAACTTGAAAGGACAGAGTGCTCACAACCCTATTTGCTAAAAACTCAGATCAAGACGAGATAGTAAGTTAAAGAAAGAGAGAGAAGCACTTTGCTAACAGGCAAGCACATAGTTCCTTTCTAAACAGTAAATCTGTGTGTAGATTTCAAGAAGCATAAAATGTTTTAGCGAATTACAAGTTATAAAGCATGGATGGTTCTGGGTATAATGACAGTCCATGAATTACACTTGTAAATCATTTCAGACATAACAACTACAGTGAAAACTCTGAGACTTCCCACTGAAGAGTTCAGGATTTGTTCCCCTAAATCTAAAAAGCCAAATTAGCTTCTAGTTTTTGAGATACCTATTACCATTTTATGTCTTCCTTATGTGCAATTTTAAACATTGAAATAAAAATGCTTCCGATAGTACTCAAAGCCAAATACGTTATGGAGCACTGTTTACGCTTCCATGGCAGGTAAAGGTGATTAAATTTCCAACTAATACTTTATACTTCCACCCCCTTCCTTGGGAGGAATATTTTATTTTGCCCCTCATAACTTGAAGGAAAAGGTATGTCAGAAATTTAGGTGCTACCCCAGGATGGTATCAGGACCCTGTGTGACCCGCGTCCTTTAAGGAATGGCAATCTCAGTCTCAACCAGTCAAACCAGGAAGTTGAACTACATCACCTGCCCGTGACACTGTAAATGAAATAGTTCCTAAAACGTCAAGCACTATTCCAATAACCTTTATTATTTACTACCATTGTTACCTAAGGTCTTCACAAGCTTTAAGATTCTAGAATTGTGCTATAATGCTCTTTGAAAAAAAATCAGTTAATTTTGAATCCCCAAATATGAAATTGTATTCCATATAATATAAACTTTAAAGGTACTTCATTGTACTCTAGTGATTAGGTATATAACAACGTGCTTATCAGATATTTAATTATTCAGAACGCCTGAGTCATAAGTCATGCTTTGATAACAACCTGGTTTACTCTGCATCTCTCTTTGTGTCTCTATTTCTCGCTGTCTCCCTCCCTTTCCACACACACACACACACACACACACAAATATAATCCTTCCCCTATTTTGAGAAAAACTGGTAAATCAAGTCTTTAATATTCTCTTAGGTATGTCCTATGTTCCAGCAACAGTCTTTATGTAGAAAATTCTCCGATTTTTATGACAAACCACCTCCACAAATATTGGCTTGTAGCTGAAATACACATTAAATGAGTTAGAGAAAGAAATTTTAATTTTTCTTCATTTACTGACTTTTCTTTCTTCCCTCTATATTTCTCAGTTTATGCTGGTGTCGCATTCTACATAAGTTCTTACTTTCAGTTTTCTTATTTTAGTCAGTAAGCCAATATCATGCATAAAGATGTCTAGACTCCAAAGTTATTTCCTTATAATAATTTCTTCCAAACTGTTTTTAGTTACTAAATATGCTATATCATGGAGATATTTGGCCGTAAGAAAACCACAACTAAAGTCTCATCTGGAAATAAGAATATTCATGAATTATCTTTGTACTTCTACGTTAATTACAAAACTAAATATTTTAAGTCATGCTTTATAACTCAGAGATATTTCCCAATTAGAAAATTGACTAAGCATAGCTGCTTGATGTTAAATTCAAACATATTTGTAAAATACAAATACAGGTTTTTTTATAAAGGGTTTATAATATCCTATCATCATGTTATAGGCATTTGCCTAAGAACATTTGAATTAAGCTCTTTGCCTAAATGACTCTTGCTAGCATAAACCACTGGTTTATGTCAACATTCCCAAGTCATTAAGGAGTCATTCTTGTCCAGTGTTAATAATATGAAATAATGGGAAGTTTTGTCAACCTGCCACAGTGCCAAAAATTCTCCAATTTGGTTTCCTTCTCCTAAGAATAGCTGTAGAAGAGTTCACCAAGAATAGAATACCTTCAGAAGAGATACCTGAAGTCAACATACTGGGCCTTGTCGTTGTCCCCTCCACACCAATCAAATCAGTAATGAGACTTTGGGGGCGGGGAGAGAGGGCGAAAAAAGCTGTGCTCTAAATTAGTAAAAGCTGGTGGACACAATTTGATTTCAATGCATTAGTGTGAATTCTGGCACAAGAATACATTTGAAGTGTGAAAGTGAGGTAGCAATCTATTACAAAGGGAAGCCCAATCCCTTAATGACCAGAGCCAGGTCCCTTGCCTCACAAGGCCATCATTCAGGGCACCCTGATGAAACACACCCAATCTCTGACTCTGCCCCGGAACTGCTGAGTGCCCGCATGTCAATTGCTCTTCTTCCCTACAGCGCATGATTAAAGTTTCCGTGTCCTAGGAAAGCCATGGGATGCCAGGTAATTACTCCCCTTCTGCACTGTCAGTCTGCACCTTGCCTTATCTGGATCAACTGTCATCCTTTAATCTGCTTTTTGACCAGACTTCCTCCCTGCTCGCTTCTTCCCAGTGGGTCTAAGGAAAATGAGATTGGTCTTGAACTCAACTTTGCTATTTATGTCTTATGAGTCTGCATTCTCTGGGTGAAAATTCACTCTTTCAGAGAAAAAAATCAAAGACTCTGAACCTAGTTCTAATCCCTGACCCAGAGAATTAGTGTTTAATCAGATTAGGAACTAAATAATCCAGGAATCATTTAGCTCAAATTACTTGCTCTAATTTTACTTCAGTAAATAGGGGACTTTAGTGTCTGTCAGCACGTGGGTAAGATGGTCTGAAAGACGGAGAACAGAAGTTAAAGGTCCAAATAGTCATGTCCTCCCATGGAGAAGAAGTCTGAATAAGATGCAGCCTTTAACTGTGGATGGCGAAGAAGGCAGTTCGAGGAGAACAGCAGACATTCATTCAGATATTTTTGAGTATTTACTACGGACCACTGTTCAATCTGGGATACCCAGAAATCAAAGAAAGAGTCTGATCTCAAGGAGCTCAAGGTGCAAGGTGGGTGACAGAGGTGCAAACGAACAATTAAAATATCACATAATTGTCTGTCCGGGGATTATAAGAGGAAAGTGGGGCATAGAAAGTCACAGATCAGGACAATGGAAGGCAGGACTAGAGGAACTTCCCAAAGTGGATCATTCATAGTAAACACACGTATGATTACCAGGGAGACAGGGGGCGGGAAGGGATAAACTGGGAGGTCGAGATGTGCAGATACTAACTAATATATACAAAACACATAAAAAATCACATTTCTTCTGTATGACACAGGGAACTACATTCAATATCTTGTAGTAACTTACAATGAAAAAGAATATGAAAATAAATGTATGTATATGTGTGACTGAAACATTATGCTGTACACCAGAAAGTGACATATAACTGACTACACTTCAATTAAAGAAAAGAAAAGATTTAAAGTAGATCATGTCAGTTTTCAAAAATTGCCAACTGAGGCACTTTGAGTGAGGGAGGCTACCTATGCCACAGCCACAGAGAGAGTATGGCAAGTTCACATGGTCAGGAATAGGACTGGCTAAAGTGTAGAGGGTGTCTGTGTCTGGGTGTGTGCTTAAGGCTGGACTTGAGATGAAACACAAAAGGTAGGTATGATGTTTCAAAAAAGATGTTAGGCAATTTTTTTTAGATCTGACTTCTAAACCGCAAGCAATCAAAACAAAAATAAACTGGAGTATTTCCGAAATGAAAAATGTTTGCATCTCAAAGGCCACTATAATAAGGAAGTGAAAAGACAATCCACAGCATGGGAGAAGATATTTGCAAAGTATATCTGATAAGGCTCTAGCACGCACAATATATAAGGAACCCTTACAACCTAACGATAGAAAGAACACGAATCCAATTAAACTGTGGGCAATTAACACATTTAAAAATGGAATGTTTAGAAATTGGAGCTCTCATATCTTGCTGATGAGAATGTAGAAGTGTGGGAAACAGTCTGACAGTTACTTTAAAATTTAAACACAGTGTCACTATATGACCCAGCAATCCCACTCCTAGGTATTTATACAAGAGAACTGAAAACATGTATTCACACAAAAACATAAACGTAACTGTTAGTAGCACTCTTTCCATAATGGCCAAACGTGGGAGCAAGTTAAACGTCCATCCACTGATAAGTGAGTACACAAAATGCAGCATATCCATACAGCCACACGATGGAACGTTATTCACCCATAAAAAGAAATGAAGTAATGATACATGCTAGCCCAGGGATGAATCTTGAAAATACCACGCTGAATAAAAGAATGCAGACAGAAAAGGTCGTATATTGTACAATTCTATTTATATGAAATGTCCAGAATAGGCAAATCCTCTCTCCTTCAAAAAGACAGCAAGTAGGCTGTGGTTACCAGGGGCTGGGGGAAGGAGGAGCAGAAAGTGACTGCCAATGGGTATGTAGTTTCTTTTAGGAATGATGGAAATTTTCTGGGATTAGTGGGGATGTCTGCATAGTTTTTTGAACATATTTTTTAAAAACCCACTGAATTGTATACTTTAAAAAGGGTGAATTTTACTGCACGTGTATTTTATTTTGATTTTTAAAAAAAACATTTAACATGTTGCCAAAGGAAATGCAAACTGCAGAGACATAACAGGGTAGGTCTGAGTTTCAATTATAAGGTACAAGTCTCCAAAACCCAATATTATCTTTCTTAGATATTCCCACGATCAGCCCTTATACTGTAAGTGCATTCAGTTTCTGACCAACAAGTTATGCAGGAATCAGTAAAAGTCTAATTCGTTACTGTAAGTATTGTAAATTTCTTCTTCTCTTTTATAAGGAGACTAAGTGACAGGTAGAAAAGAACAAGATACATATTAATTCCCACACACTGCAGAACAGGAAACAGTGCAGAACAGGAAACAGTGCAGAACCTCTGACTTGGCATGCACAAAGTGTTAAAGGAATATTGAGTAGATTTGAATTAAACACCCAGGAGGTGATTTTGAGTAGTGTTAGTGAAGTATGATTCCTGGATCCATGCCAGCCTATGAAATGTTAGTTACCAGTCTGCAGTGGGACAGGAGCTTGTACCAGAATGTAAAACATTAATTCGTTATAAGCATGGCAAGTTTTTTAAATATACATGACAAGATTGTAAGTGTCAGTTTTGCTTCTATAATATTTTAAAAAGTGGAGATCCAACTAGAAGAAGAAATATGCCAGAAACAGATCCTTAAAACAGTACATGCACAGCTCAGATTTTGAAACTGTTACCATCGCGTTAGCCTAAATTTTCCCTTCATCCCCTCCCATAATTGCTTCCCAATTCCTTAACATAGAACTTGGTTTTATAAATTACCAAGTCCAAAAAATGTTATCACTTATTTTATGAGAAAAAAAAAAGAAAAACTAGTTTGGGGGGAGTGGGGTGGAAGGAGAGAAGATTACACACACACACACACACACACACACACACACACACACACACACGCACTCTATCCTTTCTAAGAAATAAATATAACAAACGGTGCCAAAAGCATCCCATTAGAGACAAAAAAAAAGCTAATACAAGATCTATTTAAATAATTTTATAATTTATTTCTAAGACACCTCTCAGACATTGCAATTGCAAAGAATTTGTAATGAAAAATGTGTAAGTGTTTCCATCACAAATTAATCTATGGTGGCATAAATTTTAATTGTGAAAAACATTTGAAGCAATTTTTCAAATATTTCATTTCAATCAACTAATGGAAAATATCCAATTATATCTGCATAAAGTTAATTTTAAAATGTTTTGTTGACATTAGGCAATTAGAACGTGTTTCTGTTTTTTTGTCTCTGGATGAAATGTTTGTTTACTTGAGGATTTAAGTTAAAGTGAACTTAAATATTTATAAAGTAGTGCAAACAATATAGGAGTGGTAGTTCGTAAACAAGCAAATAACACGTAGGTCTTGAACAAGACAGTCACTTATTGTAGTTAAGTGATTCTGGGCAACTCACCAGCACCGAACCACTGCAATACGCAAACAGAGTGACTCTGAAGTCTAAGGGGTATTTACAGTGAACCTTACTTCCTCTCAGCACTTTATACTTTTCCCTTCTTAACTAACATTTGTAAAACCAGCTGGTCACCGCTTATCAAAACTAGCTTCTGAAGAACAGAGAAGAATTGTTATTTCTGAGTCCTTAGAAAAAGTTGCCAAGAAACCACAACACTTTTTGTAGTAGAAATTTTTCTAACGTATTTTATTGTGGTCCAGATCACTTCAGTTGAATGTTTCAAAACTGATCAAAATGAAAAGTGCCACTAGCTCTCCACACCTTGATGACACAGCCCAAAGAACTCAATAATAGTGACCTGCACTTACTGAATCCTGCTGCCTCTCTCCAATGCAGGAAAGGTGGGGTCATGAGAGGACAAGACTTAATCAAGGTAGAATTCTTAAAACCCAGCAGTCTTTACTCCATCCATCAAGAAAACAAAACATGCCCAGGTAAACTTCTACCCATGAGATGATTTTTTTCTTGTCTCTTTTAATTCCATAAATAAGCATATTTTCCTTTTAAAAAATATCTAATGTTAATTCGAGCTTGTATCTGCTGAAATAGGGGGCCAGAGAAAACTGAAAAGGGCTGTGAAAAAAATCACTGACTTAGCCCAAAGAATCTATTCTGCAACACTTGGATACTCGGGTGAAATAGTTATTTCCAGTAAGACTTCTACTTTACCCCACTATGAGCCAAACTAAGAGCAAATATTTGAATTTTATTTTGAGGAATGGACAGCTGTCCTCATGCAACATTATTTTTCACAAATCTTCAGCAAGGTGCCTGGCATTCTCTTAAGAACTGTAAATGCCAAGTAAGATATAATTACTGATCTTAAACCATCCAGTCTAGTAGGGGAATCAGAGGAAGCAGACTGCATAAAGACCAAGAAATATAAAATAGAATGGCAGTTCAGGAACCAAGAAGCTTGCGGCTAAGTCACAGGGCAGATATAGGGGCCAAGGATGGGGCTAGGAAGAGGAAGAGAATTCACAGTGTAGCCAACATTGATTAAGAATTAACTATATGCCAACATTGCACAAGGGTTCCCTTTTCTCCATGTCCTTGCCAACATTTATTATTTCTTATCTTTTTCGATAATAGCTTGGTGCAGCCATTATAGAATACAGTATGAAGATTACACAAAAAACTAAAAATAGGTCTACCAAATGATCTGGCGATTCCACTACTGGGAATCTATCTGAAGAAAATGAAAACACTCACCTGAAAAGATATATGCACACTTTTGTTCACTGCAGCGTTATTTACAATAGCCAACATAGGGAAGCAACCTAAGTGTCCATCAATGGATGAATGGATAAAGAAGATGTGGAATGCACACAATGAAATGCTGCTCGGCCATAATAAAGAATGAAATCTTGCCATCTGCAACAACATGGAAGACTTTGAGGGGACTATGCTAAGTGAAATAAGTCAGACAGAGAAAGACAAAGACAAATACTGCATGATTTCAATTATAAGTGGAATCAAAAAAAAAAAAACAAAACAAACAAACAAAACAAAACCCAAACTCATAGACACAGAGAACAGACTGGTGGTTGCCAGAAGGGAGGGGGGTGAAATGGATACAGAGGTTTAAGAGGTACCAGTTATAAAATAAATGTCATAAGATAAAAAGTACAGCATGGGGAATATAGTCAATAACACTGTGTACCTTTGTATGGTGACAGATGGTATCTAGACTTATTGCGGTGATTATTTCACAATATATACAAATATCAAATGTCAAATCACTATGTCGTACACCTGAAACTAATATAATATTGTTAATTATACCTCAATAAAAAAATTAACTATATGCCAGCTGCTATGGTAAACAGGTAACATACATTTTTTTCTCATTTTGTCCTTATCAAAAAGTCTATAAAGCAGACCTTACTTTAATCACCCCACTATAAATGAGGAGACAGAGACATGAAGAAAGTACATAAACTGATAACCATTTGACCAGATAATAAGCAGAACAGTGACTTGATGGCAGCTCCCAGATTCCAGATTCTCTGCCCAAAATAAAGGGTCTTGTGTACAAAAACAAGTTTTGCGTTTTCCTTGTAGATTGAAAGACGTCACAGCAGAATATCAAACAGGTAAGTAGCACAAGGAGTTTGACCCCAAAGAATGGTGAACTTGACCCAAAGTTAGACGTGAAATATGGGGACAGACTATGGAGAAGGTAGACAACTAGAGGCCAAAGTGGTGATCTGGGCTGGAGATGATGGAACTGTGAATCCTGGCAGCAAAAATGAAAAGTAACAGCCTACAGGAGTGTTGATTCAATGAAAGATATTTAAATTTCTAAATAGTGACTATGGAATGAAACATATGCTCTTGATAAGCCCTAAGGTTCATCAAACGTCCCGGTCTGAAAGAATAAGAGGTGATACAGAGTCCTCTTAAAGCACTACTCCTGCTCAGAGCTTTTCTTTTTTCCTATGACTTTCTTCATTTTTCAGTCTTTTATTCCTGGTTCCAGAACAAAATTGTCACCCTTTCAATATATGAATCTCAGAAAGCACGCTGACGGGCACGGAAGTTTACCATCTCCCCTGCAACCAGCCCCCAGCCTGGCTGAGCCTGTGTTTCACCACATTTCAGAGACGTCCAACAGTAGAGCTGTGCCTCCTCTGCTTATTTAAATTTATTTTTAATTTTTAAAGTGGGATTCGTTTTTTCATCTGAAAGAGGATTTTACTAGACAGGAGTAAAAACAAGCAAATAATAAACATGTCATCCCAATCTTCCCCTCTCTTATTATAAAACAAGTGAGGCTAATGTACAAACTTCCCAAATTTAAAAGGGCCCCAAACTACTCATACCAGGGCACTGTCTCCTGATTCAGGTAGTAACTAAAGGCTACCGTCTTTGAAGTACATTTTCCGCTTCACTCCTTAGCCCTTTAATACTTTAAAGAATGCTACCTGATAAAATACAAACACAACACACAGTTAACTGCAGTGTAGTTTGTTTATATTTCTCCAGGACTCCTAAGCAGCCTTATCACCGTGGACATAGTGATTTGAATGGAGGGAGGGAAAAACATGCTCCTACAGTGTGAGAATTGTATCTGAGCTGCCCATGGTTCCTAGAGATTTAGACTGTCACTGAGAAGAAGTTCTAAAATTTAAGTAACAGACCTGAAGAACTGTTAGCGGAGAGATTTGCTATTTGCACCCCCTGACTGACACTTGGCATCCAAAAGAACTGAATTAGACACGGGAGATTGTCACTGCTGTTCGTCTTGCTTCTCGCGTGTGAGAACTTCCGGTCCCGTATCCAGGCCATTTCACATTTCCCACCTCAGTTAGGCACTCACCTCACGTTGGTCAGAGCTGCTCATCCCTCAGGATGAAAGTTTATACAGGGGTATTCACCTGGCAAGGATGGCCCAATGTAACTCTTCTGAAGAAATTCTAAAGATGAGGGGGAAAAGAATCATGTCTTTTCTCTGGGATTGCTAGCTATGGGGCTTGGGACTGACAGCTGACCATCTCTGTTGCCACCTGTTACTCAAAACTGATGCCTAAATCAGAAGTTAGTAAAGGTGAGAGACACACAGAATCCAGAATCCCAGGGCTATCATGTGAAGCCCCGGATGCACAGTGTTCAAATCAACCCCACATTCTTTAGCTTTCCCATTCCTTTTTCAATTAAGCTGATTTGAATTGAATTTCTGCCACTTGCAGCTGAGAGACCTGATTCCCGGTGCAAGAACAACAATACATTAATTTTCCCTTTGAAAACACAAAATAATAGAATATTGGTTAAAAACAGCTCCATTATATAATGAAATCTATTTAATTTTGCTTATCAGTAGATTACTCTGAAGTTTGAGCTGGTACTTATCATTCCTCCGGCACTGAGTAACCAACTTCGGAGAACCTTGAGGGACAAAATGAAAGAAGTATTCTTTTTAGCAGAAACATTTGCAAAGAAAGCCAATGAAACACACTAGAAGAGACTCTCTCAAAAGTATAAAAACTGAAGGAATCTGGAGATTTCAACAACATTTAAAAGAAAGTGGAGAGCTGCCTTTAGTAAGGCACATTTTCAATTGAGGACAATGGAGTACATGAGTGAGTATATTTCATGAATTATGCATTATATCAGAACCTCATTTGGAAAGCATTCTGACCTCTGCTATTTCTGTGCTGATGTCTGTTGTACTCCCTATTAATCAGAAGAGAAATTAGCATGGTAGATAATAGATAATGCTAGAATTAAAAACAGGAAGTTGAAAACCCTTATAGTAATTTAACATTTAAAAGCATGAAATTAGTTTTGAAATTAAAATGAAATCAAAGAGCAGGAGCAAGAAGTAACCTCTTTCTGGTTCAAGCTATAATTTTTAAGAGGACGTAAAATTGCACTCTATATTTTTACTCTCCACAATGTAGTTCAAGTGTGAATGAACTAAGTATATAATAAAAATACAGAGAGCAGTGAGTCAATCAATGTAGACCCTGCATCAAAACTGAATATAGCACATTAAAAAAGAATCTGGTGGTTAGATATAGGAGTAAACTTTTATAAAGGCCACTTCAATGTTGAAATTTCTCCAGGCAACTATTTTCATCATCAGTGGGAAATCTAAATGATTCTACGTGTATGTGTATGACTTTTCATAAAAGTTAAAATAATGTAATGGTTTCTCTCATATAAAGTATTAATTATATATTAATTACAAATTAACTTCCTTTACAAAATAGTCACTGTTTTATAAAATACTGAATGTTCGAAGCAGAGAAATAAATAAATGACACTTTCACCTAAAAATCCTACAAAGCTCTCATGATGCCCTCAACTCTTATCCACTACCTCTCTGACTTTATGCCCCATTGCTTTCCTCTGCTCACTCTGCTCCAGCCCCACTGGCCTCCTGAATACCCCTCAAATATTCCAGGTGTGCTCCCACCTTGCAGGGCTGTTCCATCATCCTGGAGTCCCCTTCATCCTGAGAGTCACCTGGCTCACTCCCCATCTTCCTTCAAGATTTTGTTGAAGTGCAATTTTCCCAAGAAGGCCGACTTTGACCATTCTATTTCAAATTGTCCTAACATACCTCTCAGTTCCCGTTACCCTGTTCTACTTCATTTTCTCTTTCTTTTTATCACCTTTTAGCAAACTATATAATTTTCAGTACATTTTTATCTAGTCTCTATCTCCTCCTCCTCCTGAATTTGTATTATATCTTGTTGATTCTCTAGTCCCTGTCCCACAAAAATGGGTAGGGATCTATTTTTGTCCAAACACTTAGAGAAGTACATTGTAGGTATTTATCAGATATTTGTTGAATGAATAATTGAAAAGTTGAAAATGACAATGTCAAATGAAAATAAATGCTGTAGAGAGCCCACTAATTTGTAACATCACTTATAGTCACCAAAATGTAATTTAATTAGTAAAACGAATCATTGTACCTAAGAGGAAAACTTCATAAAATTTGGGCCCAGAAGATATTGGTTTGGAAACCAAAGCATCCCTTTATTCATTGGTTTGTTGTCTCTTTTTTCCTTCCAGATGAAACCTAGCAAGTCAGAAGAAGAGGGAGAAGGGAAAGAGAAGAGGGAGGGGGAGGGAGAAGAGGGGGAGGCGGGGGAAGAAAAGAGAGAGAAAGGTCTGGGGTAGTGGGAGGCAGGGAGGGAATTCCTGTGATACAATGACCTAGACAGTGACTCCAAGACTCACATTTTCAGTGGTATGGTGGCCTGAGCTAACGCGGATTCCCCTGTTCCTGCTACAGACACACACAAGTGATAGACAAAATGTAACAGTCAATAATCCAAGCTTGAAAGAAAAAAGGAAAATCCCCAGGTGCTAAAACTGAAGATAAAACAGAGAGAACGGTAACCTCATGAGCTACAGCCAGCGAGCCAGCTTACTGGCGTAGGCTCTGGAAACTTAGTGCAGGGTATTTACATCCATAATTGGATCAAGGATGTGCCAAGTAACTGGAACAGAAGCCCTTTATAAAGCTCACATCTCAACAGGCTTACCCCTCAGTGGAAGGGGTGCTAAAAGAACTCTCTCCATCAGTTCATGGAAGCGACAAGATCCTTTCTGTCCAAAGTTGAAAATCGAGCAGGGGAGAGAAGAAGGGTTGATATGGAGGGGAACAGAATCTGATGAGAAACAGAAAGCTCAGGTTGTCCATTTGAGGGTGTACAGACCAGATTACACTGACTGCAGAGTTCAGGAGGCTTGAAGTTGAGGAATAAAGAAGCGATGTTAGAAGATGATGGAAAATATTTTTTAAATATCCAGGTTTCTAATGGTCTCCAACTAAAATAGCTAGGTTTGATCAAAAATATTTTCTCTTAAAAGAGAAGAACAATTTAAATGTGTAGAAATGTCATACAGAAGAAACTCTAGAAAAAAACAATAACCCTCTTGGACAAGATTGAAGTGGAGGACATGAAGGAGAAAATTAAAAGGTCTCTGGCTTAGGTTAAAATAAAATTATATAATCAGAAGCAGAAATCAACTGGTAACTTAACTCTTGCTCTATCTTCATTGACTGGTGAAAGAACCTGCTTGTCTCTCCAGAGCTAGAATTTAGGTTAGAAAATATGAACCACATTTAAAAAATATTTTTCCCTTCTTACTTTTTTTCTTGTCTTATGGGAATTATGCTCCCGGCAATTCTAACCTTTTAAGATCCACATAAACACAAAAAACATATCTAACCAGAGTATCTGAAAACCCATCCTATGTAACACATTTGGCCCACCTGATACAGTATCAGTAGGTTTGAAGGTACTAAAGATCACTTTAACAAATAAATAGTCCATTTTCAAAACTGCTTAAGGATTTTCAGAAGCAGTTTGATTAATAGAATTATTAGAACTAATAATAATGAATAGAATTATTCTGTTGATTAACAGAATTCTCCATTTGTAATCACAGATTTAAAATTCCAACGAACCTTATTATCCACTACTTTTCTTTCATCAGATGAGAAAGGCAGAGTCTAGAAAGCTACATGCCTGTGGTCAATCACACAAGTGTCCATAGACCAGGCTGGGACTTACCATCATATCACAAGTAATCAAAGCAGGGCAGAAAGGAGTAATCTGAAAGAACAATTTGCTTCATGAGCAAAATGCTAAAACTTTAAAAGAATGGAGTCAGTACACTTAATTCCATCTATTTTGGTTATGAATACTCTATCTCAGTTTCTTGTTTTGTTACTGTTTTTGGTTTTGCTTTTCAGCCATATATATCAATTGATTTACCTAAAAAAAAAATTCATTTAATTCTCACTGTATTCCTGGCTCTGTGCTGGGCACTGAAGAAACAAAAGAGATGTAGGATCAATTTCTGCTGGTGCTTTGTGTTTTCTCTGGCCGAGCACATACTGATTGGTTGTGATCTTGTCTGTAATTACCAAACAACCATCTATTTTCGCTTCATTTCAAGTATCTAAAAACTAGCCTCAGTCAAAGGCGGCTTCTAGGTTCATGTTATGCATATACCATGTGCCAGGCTCTAGACTAGTTGTGGAGATACACCCCTGAAGAAGACTAAACTCCTGATCGTTGTAGACATTACTTTCTAGAGCAGTGGTGTCCAGACCTGGCTGTAAATTGGTAACATCTGAAAAGCCTTAAAAATCTGGTGCTGGTTACACCCCCAGAGATCCTGATTTCATTCACTGATCGTGGGAGTGGCCTGGGCTTCAGGAGTTTTACAAGCTTCTCAGGTGTTTCTAAAGTCTGGGAACTTCTGATCTAGCATATTCATTTGCATTAATCTTTGATTTCAGTTTGACTTGATTTCTCGTTGTTCATACCTGTGAGCATAAAAACTTCGGAATCCTAGGATTCCATCCAGCACATCATCAAGCCTGAAGGTGGTCTTGGAGTCTGCCCATATACTACCCAAATTTTAAGGCCATGGTCAAGTCCTATTAACCCCAGGAAGCCTTTCCTCATCCAGCCTTCTTTGATTTACCCTTTCTTTGCCACTAAACTGCATATTGTCTTATCCTTTTCTATGGTTAGTTGATCTTTTGACGTTATAATCTTACTGCTCCGACTGGATAATTAGAGAACTCTAATGAATAATGGATATCCAATGCTATGCCTAATCAGACATTCAATAAAAATTTGTTATACTGAACTAAATTCAGATATTGGCAACTTCAATATAATACTAATCAACCACTTTCAGACTCTGCAATTCAAACAAGATGGTTATGGTGGAGATATTTAATTCATTTTTATGCTAAATTGAAAAACAAGTATCAAAAGCAAAGGCAGATGTTTCCCCCACTAGCCAAGTGGATAAGGCACTATGGCCACTTAGTAGGACACGGTTGTCTTCCCTCCTTACCATTTAATTGTTCATATGAATTATCTGTATATACTAGTCAAGTTTAATGACAAGTCACTTAAAAAAAAGAAGAGGGAGAGAGAGATTGACTCAGAGTCCAAACTATATCGTTGTATGAAACAAGCACCATTCTACCAGTTTTTTTGCAAAGAGTATTCAAGTTTCTAAGTTTTCATCTTGGCACTTAGTATCCATTTAAATATATCTAGGGTGCTTTATAATCATAAAAATATTAGGGACACATTTTTATTGCTGAAAACAATCCTAAAAATAATTTAGCCCACTGAGGAAACGGGAGCTCAGAGAAGTTAAGTGACTTGATCATAGATATACAACAGTTTAACTCAGGGCTCCTAATTTCCATCCAGGATCCAACTGCAGTAGCACACTGTGCTTTTCAACTTTGAGGGCTTACATACAAATCTCACCCTTTTGAAAAGGCATAAACATAACTCATAAGTGTTTCTTATTTCTCAGAAGATTAAAAAACATGTTATTGGAAAATGCATGAGTAAGTCCAGCAGCCAGCAAAGTACTTTTCTTCTTTTCTGGCAGTAAAGTTCTCCCAAAGTGTTTCTGGGAGACCCAAGAGTGTGCTCATCGCTTGGTTGGGGCTACTATCAGGTTGCTGCCATTTGGACTTCACTTTTTTTTTCTTCCCCTTTTCTGCCATAGCCCCTCTAGTGGGTAATGCCCTGTTGGACAGTAGCACACATTAGATTCCACTCCCAGGCACCCACAGCACTCCACTGGTTGCTATTTTAACTTTGATTTAGATTTGCTGGTCCCCCAGATGTAGCCACTGTTGAGTTCTTCTGCCAATTCTGATGGACACTCTGCTGTTTTATATCAGACACCATAACTATCACTTGCCATATCCTGAAATCTCTCTTTAGTTGGACTGGGGAGATACTGAGTCTCTCAGGTGCAAGAATGCACAATGGGGTCTCCTATGTGAGAAAGAGACCCAAAGCACATGACCTCATTTCTTACATATTATAAAAGCAAAAAGTCTTAGAATTCTCCTTCCCCCTGAAACTCAGATATTAACTAATGAGAAGATCTGAGAGTAAAGACACCAGGCTATTCATTCCAGCAAAACAACTCCAGGCTTTGACACTGGGTTAAACTGTTAGTAACAGGGTGATGCCCTCCCCCTAGGAAGCACCCCAGTTAATGCACTTCACCATGGTGGTTGTCACTGTCCACTCAACACACTAGAGGGCTAGTCTTCTATTAGTAAGGCTGGTTCCCCTTGGGAATGTTTCTTGCAAGAGTAAGAGATGGAGGGAGGTGTGCAGATAAACTGAATTTTTGACAAAAGATGTGTTCAAAGACGGTACATTCTCACCAAGTAGTCTAATTATCAGCAGTCACAGTCAAAACATTCATCCAAACCTGCCATTGTCATAATTCCAAAGATGCCAAAACAACTGACTTGATATATTCATTATCCCAAGCTCTACAAAAACCAATGACATTGATGATGACTGATGGCTGTGCACCCGTCTCTTCTCTACTTTTATTTTATAGGCAACAAATAGGAATTGTGATAGATGACATCATCTAAATTTATTCTTCTACAGACCCTCAGATGCAAATGCTTTCTTTCACCTTTAAAGAAAAGTTTATGTTATAGCCAACAATAAAAATGGTAAAATTATGTTATGGTGCAATTAAAATCAAAATAATCTGTGCATATTTGCACAGAAATGTAAATGTAAAATATATTTTAAAGTTTTCTCTGTATGGACATCTTCCTAAAACATTCATATCCAAGTGAAAAACATAAATCAAGAAAAATAAATGTGCTTGGCAAATTTCATTGATTCAAGAGTCAATGTGCCCAATCCAAAAATGGGCAGAAGACCTAAACAAGCAATTCTCCAAGGAAGACATACAAATGATCAAAAAGCACATGAAAAAATGCTCAATATCACTAATTATCAGAGAAATGCAAATCAAAACTACAATGAGGTATCACCTCACACTAGTCAGAATGGCCGTCATTCAAAAATCCACAAATGACAAATGCTGGAGAGGCTGTGGAGAAAGGGGAACCCTCCTACACTGCTGGTGGGAATGCAGTTTGGTGCAGCCACTATGGAAAACAGTGTGGAGATTCCTCAAAAGACTAGGAACAGACTTACCATATGACCCAGGAATCCCACTCCTGGGCTTGTATCCAGAATGAAGTCTACTTCAGGATGACACCTGCACCCCAATGTTCATAGCAGCACTATTTACAATAGCCAAAACATGGAAACAGCCTAAATGTCCATCAACAGGTGACTGGATAAAGAAGAGGTGGTATATTTATACAATGGAATACTACTCAGCCATAAAAACCGACAACATAATGCCATTTGCAGCAACATGGATGCTCCTGGAGAATGTCATTCTAAGCGAAGTAAGCCAGAAAGAGAAAGAAAAATACCATATGAGATCGCTCATATGCGGAATCTAAAAAACAAAAACAAAAACAAACAAACAAATGAAAACAAAGCGTAAATACAGGAGAGAAATAGACTCACAGACAGAGAATACAGACTTGTGGTTACCAGGGGGGTGGAGGGTGGGAAGGGATAGACTGGGATTTCAAAATTGTAGAATAGATAAACAAGATTACACTGTATAGCACAGGGAAATATACACAAAATGTTATGATAACTCACAGAGAAAAAAATGTGACAATGAGTGTGTATATGTCCATGAATGACTGAAAAATTGTGCTGAACACTGGAATTTGACACAACATTGTAAAATGATTATAAATCAATAAAAAATGTTAAAAAAAAAAAAAGAGTCAATGTGTATTAATAAGAACAGTGACAATGGGTAACGTTCCCAGAGCATGTGTGAGAGTAACTAGCATAGACATAGTGCGTGTTGTCATGTATTAGCCCATATAATCTTCATAGCGACCTATGTCAGAGATGCTACTATTGTACCCATTGTACAGTTGAGAAAATCGAAGTGTAGAGAAGTTCAGTTGTTTGATAAAGGTAAATGCCCAAGCTGGGGGTCAAAACCAGGAAATCTGACTCCAGCCCTAGGGCTCCTAACCATTACAGTATATTGTCTCCTGTAGGTAGCAGGCCCTCTGTAAGAAAAATGTACAAATAAACAAAGGAGAACACATGCAGATTATTTCTAAAGGGGAAATTTGTAGATACAGAGAGAATATTAGCAAAGCAAAGATACTAATGTTTCTTTACGTTGTTAGCAGAATATGTTATATGACAATACACTAATAGTTAATCAAATAATATTAAGACAACACATTGTTCTATTGAGGGGAAAATTTCTAGGAAATAAAAAATTTTAAGATCTCCTTTCTCTTTTAACTTTTATTACTTTTATTCTTTTCCTAAAAGGTCTGTTATCCCCTTAAAGATGATAAATGCATTTTTGTTTTTATCTACAAAATTCCTTTGATAGTTTAGGAGATGACTCTTTGAGCAGGAATTATGGGGAAAAAATATAAGATTTGAAGTTAAAGAATGAAGTTAAAAGAATTCTAATTCTTTTATCTCTCATTCTATGAGTTTTACTCAAGCACAATACACACTGTCTTGTGGCTTTTTTTGCACTTCATCAGCGGAGACGAGTAACTGTTACAGAGACCTTATGGCCCAAAAGGCCTAAATGTTTACCATCTGGCCCTTTACAGAAAAAGTTTACCCATTTATGACATAATCAACAGGTAAAATCCTTTGAGTGTCTCGCCCATGGTAATGACCTCACTCAGTAAACGAGCTCAGCATTGGGGCAGAGGGTGGCTGGTGTTAACAGAATACAGAAAGGACACATCACTGCACCCGAGGACAAACCCAGAATGTGGCACATGCATCGGCAGGGATTTCTAAAGCTTTTTTTTCTTTTTTTGGTACAAAACTTTCTTTTCAAATAAAATATCACATGGAAACTCCATATGCAAAATGAATAGACGTAACGCCATTCCCGCTGGGGCTGGGCTGGCCTGGCCGAGCTGGAATTCAGGTACACGGGTCTCAGCCTTCAGTTCTTTCCTTGTATCACATACTGTTCTTTCATATAATAAGGTTTTGTTATTGCTCAACTTTCACTTGCGTAAGGAAGATACAGAAAGTTCTATAAGGAGGTGTTGTAACAAATTTGTTTCCAAGTAATAATCTAGGGCCTTCACATCAAAAGGTTAATATCCAATTTTTTTCCACTGCCAAATACAACAGATATTTGGTAGTTTCCAATTAAAGAGGCGACTATTTCACAACTGTAGCACAAATCACCATTTTAGAAAATATCCCCTTGTCAGGAGAGCTGAAAACAACTTCTAACATCAGCTCAAATGAACTCGGGGGTAGAACCTGGGCTATGTCTTCGGTTGGTGGGAAAGTCTGCACAGGAAGGGGAGGGTGCACTCTGGTTTTCTCCTCCACCTTGTCACTCTTAACTTCTCCCTGCTCACCTAACATCCTTTCAACAGTCTTGTTGTTTAGAAATCTGGAAATGGTTCTGCTTTGTATTGAGTAGCATCTAGATTTGCGGGTCCATCTGCACCTCTCCTGGCGCCCCTCCCCCTGACCCCAACATCCTCCTCCAAGTTCTGCTCTGCTTCTCACCTGCTCCTGCAACACAGACCACTGCCAGTCACAGGCCCACTGTCAGAGGACCCAACTCACTATAAACACTCCATTTCACTAACTGTAGGAGAAAAATAAACAATGCTAAAAAAATAAATAAATAAACTATCAGAGCTATTATATTTTTTCTCTGACACATGAATTATCAATGCAAAACGTCTCATATGGGAAAGATGTACTTTAAATCCACTGGTTCTTCTCTCAACCAACGAAATTTTTTGCAAAGCCGTTTTTGTAAATTGGGATTCCAAAAGCTATTTTCCCTAAAAGTGATTGTTTTCAACATATAATTTGTAGAGGTAAAATGAATCCTAGATTTGAAGAAATTCCGTTCCTGTCACACAAAGTACTATAGATTTATGTTATGAAATCTTATGCATTATTAACCAATACTTTCAGCTGTCAAAAGCTGTAAGCAAGTAATAACTAGTGTTAAGAATGACAGAGATAAGAGAAAGAAAAAAGAGAGAGAGAAAGAATGAGAATTCCAAACACTGTATGATTTCATCCTCATGACCAAGAAATGACTGGTGGAAAGAAGTATACTCAATAAATTCTTGGCTGATAAAACACTACCTATTTTGCCCTCAGCCCTAAATGAAAGGGCACATTCAACTAGCACCATCGTGGACAAGGCAGTGGAATCCTGGGGCTAAAATGTTTACATTTTCACAACCACTCCCACATCTGTCCTTCTAAGGAGGATTTGTCCTCCTTTGTGGGCTTGTCTTTGTGGGCTAATCAGAGGGAAATATTTGGAGAAACCTCCATCTATGACATGGAGACCCTGAGGCAGAGGTGGGCAGTGAGGGAGAGAAGGCGACGTCTGTGGGGAGAGTGGGGCCAAGAAATCGGAGACAGTGCAGTGGAGAGTCCGAGGAAATCATGAGAGCTGAGCACCTGGGTACAGCTTCAGAGGCGGGATCTGACGCGATGTGGGATGAGACTGGGTGATCACATTTCTATAACAGTCTCTGATGCTCCCAGCCCTGCAGCCTGGGAGGCACTTTCCTGATAGAGGCACAGCCTTACAGAGCCTGCCATCACCCAGAGCCTCAGCCTCATTCCAGACCACAAGAGGTGGCCTCTCAAACCGCCTCAAATGTGGCAATAGAGCAAAGGACCTTTATGGCCCACAGCACCCCCACCCCTCCCCAGCCATGTACTGGGACGAGAAATACTGCAGATCAGCAACTATTCCTCATCAAGGGTTCTGACCAGCCAATCCACAGAAGGGCCCAGAGTATAAAAAGAAAGGGTTCGCCTTTATTCCTCCTGCCTGAGGCTACTGACGAGCCATTTATCTTCAAGGAGTTATTCTCTCAAATATTCCCCCAGAACATTGCCTAAGGGGAAATGGCTGCAGCTGAGGCTTAATGCGGTTTTTTTTTTTTTTTTTTTTCTCTTGGTCAGGATGATAACTTTCTTCATTGAAAGGGTAAAAGAAGAAAAGGCTTCTGCCAACTGTCATATTTAGCAAGCAAAAGGCCTTTCAAAATTCCCTGGGAGTTTGATTTTCTCTTAAGACCCAAAAAGCTGTAATAACCCTCCATCAAGATGGTTGAGTGAGGCCTTGTTTCTATGGTCCCAACCGAGTCAGAAAGTTTAATTCTCCAAAAGACTACTATTCTTCTATTAACATAAAGCTGGCCAATCACTAGTCTGAAAATGGGCTGCCTTTAGTGGAAGGTGATTTTCTTTAGTCAAAAGCAAGTCAGTTTTCCGTGGGTCCTTCTGGCTCCTTGGCAAAGGAGTAGTTAGCCTGCTTCTTTATCCTTTCCTCTGGCTTCATGCCAATGCCATCAGCGAGACCAGCAGCCTTTTGGATAGACAACAACCCTAAATTATTTCTGCTGCAAGATCTTTCGGAAACAAGAGCCTGTAAAGTAATCGGTTTCAAGAAAATTTTATGATTATATTTTAGCCAGTAAAATTAATTTTGCAAGGAATATTTAGGAAGCCCAGAAGACGGGCTTAAAGCCACAGTAAAATATGGAAACAACGTAAATTACCTTGGGAATGTACAGGCTACTAGAAATACTAACTATTTAAATAATTCATCCACTTAAACACTAAGAGTAATACACTCAGAAAAACGAAAGGCCTTTTGGATATTTTCTCATTTATTAAATGGCTGTTGACAGCTGTAAATATCTATGATTCAATTCATTCATTTACTCTTTCACCATGCCAGGCTCTAGTGATGAAAAGATAAACAATAATTGTACCTGCTCTCCATAAGACTAAGAAACTAGCAGAAAAGCAAGTATCCTAGAATAACAGCGTAGTCTATGCCGTGCTTACGATATAAATGAAGCAGTAAAGGAATGTAGAGAAGGAAACAAGTGACCTGGCCAGGAGGCAGAAGAAAGAAGGATGCAAGAAGCCTTTACCTGAAGGATGCAAGAAGCTGAGCTTTGAGAATAATCAGAATTTGCTAGGAAGGGATGAGGGGGCATTTCAAAGACACTGAAAGTCTAGAACATATTTGAGGAAAGGCAGAGAGTGAGGTGAGCATAGGAAGCAGAGTAAAAGAGGAGAAGGGGCTCACAAGCTAGGTTCGTGAAAGACTTTGAAAACCATACAGAAGTTAAAACATTCTTTGAGGCTCTGAGGAGCTGTCCAAGATTTCTGAGCTCGGAAAAGCCCTCAGACAAAACTACTGGTCAGAAAGATTGACACTGAGACAAATGATAATTGTAATAAACGTTATACAACATAGCATTTAAAACACACATGCTCTTACAGTTAGATTTGAGTTAGTCAGTTCTAGGGTGGGGGCAGAGGAGAAATCTTAACCGATTACTTTAGACTTCCCATTATGTGAGTGTGTTGACGCTCTGATAACACAGCAATATTCTTTAAATGTTTCAATTTTGCTATCCTAATTCTCCAGGATGGATTTCTGTTTAAGATGCCTGTGTGTATTAAGTGTGACATATATCCAGTATTTATAAAATTTATGTCAGAGGAACTGGAATTTAATCATGTAATCCTTATTACGTGTCAGGGCTATTTGGACTAGATTAATTTTATATTTTCAAATTTTATATTATGCTTTATATAACAGTTTTATTTTCTTCGTCAGTCTTTCCTTTGCATCCTCTTTCATGGTGGGGGAGGAGGTGAAAGTTTAGGCTCCTGATATACTTTTCTGTGGCTGAAGACAGAAAAAAAAAAAAGTTTTTTCTAAGTGCTGCTTTTTAGAAAAACAATACAAACTCTCCACTTCCTTTTTCTGTCATTTAGAAAAGATGAGGGGAAAAAAAAAAAAGGGCGAGGGCAGAGAGAGAGAGAGAAAGATTGAGAGTTCTCCTACAGAAAGATATTCTAAGGCATCCTGCTGGGTCAGTTACATCCAACAGCTGCTCCAAACAGGAAACGCCCGGAAGCACTGTGCTGTGGAATGGGCTCGAGCAGCTCATTTTTAAACTGCCCTGGCTCCAGTGGTGTCCTAACTAGAAAGTCATCTAGGGGCACGAGCTAAAGGAAAATACACATGAAGGTTATACTGTATACAAACTGCATTAACATGATCAATATTTAAAATCGAATTTTAACCTTAGAATGTTCACTTGTACCAGAATTTACATATATAAATATGTATAAGTTTATATACAGGATGTGTCAGTCATATTTATACAAACTTTAATATAAAAAAATACTAAGGTATGTTGCAAATTTGGTCATAAAATTGCAGTTAAGATTTTTCAGTCTGTCTTTTCAAGGAGAAAAGAAATAAATCAAGCCACTAGCCTTTCCTAGCCTAATGTTTTACTTAAGTTTGGAAGGGAGAAGTTCAACACTGAGTCTTTACAGAGATCCCAATAAAATCAAGAAACGAGGATGTGATTTAATATTGTGGGTTCATTTATCTTCCTTTGTAAAAATAAAAAAAAAA
This sequence comes from Camelus ferus, assembly GCF_009834535.1. NCBI lineage: Eukaryota > Metazoa > Chordata > Mammalia > Artiodactyla > Camelidae > Camelus > Camelus ferus. Next base: position 26,050,882 of record NC_045720.1, read on the forward strand.
AATCACTGTAAGTAAATGGTTATAACCCTCAATGACTGAGAGAGGTAAGAAGATGGCAGATAAATGCAAAATGTAATGAGAAAAGATTGTCCAAAAAGCCCTGTCTGTCTTCAGTCTAGATTCTTTTCCATAAAGATTGATTAGAGCCTCCAAGGCAGAATGTATGTCATTAGTCTTCAGATACCCCATCCTGGGAGGCTGACCTCCTCCCTAGAGATTTTTATTAGCCTTTGTTTGTGTATACCTGACACTAAGAAAAAGAAGCTCTGAATCATGGATTTTAGACATTTAACCTATATAACCAAACAGCAGATAATTTGCTTGAGAATATAATTATCCAATATAGGTGCCTATATTTCTCCAAAGGCCAGATTTTCCTTTACACACCCTGTTACCAAGGTTGAGCCACTTCAATGATACGAATGGACTGTAGATTTACTACAGCTTTTTTTTTTGACACAAATTGCTACAAAGTCACACAATCTTTCAAGATCAGCTGCCTCTCTAATGGTCTCCCCTACAGATGATCTGTTTCTAAAAGCCTTTGAGAAAACATTTCATGATCCCTGCTTAGTTCATGTCAAACTTTAAAAATAATACACATACCAAAAAAACGTTTCTTCATATCTGCTCTACATGTCTGTTGTTTCCCATTTGGCTCATTTGAAGATATTTGTGGAATTAAGGGCTAATGTTAAATATAAGTAGAGATGACTTTCTCTGACAAATGGAATCAAGAGCCCTCTCTTACCCACTGCCACGTGGGCTTTCTGAGCTTTGGTTTCCTTTCAAGGAAATGGAGCAAAAAACATTTGCATATCTAAGAGATTACAACACTTCTCTTTGTGACTTGACCTATTATGTTTTCTATATTATTTCTTTGATTCTAAGGTGCCATTGATTATAAGTCTCACCAGTAAATTAATAATACCTTTCATGAACATTTCTGAAATGTTAAATGAGTAAAAACACGAGTCTTAGAATCAAGACAAAGGATTTCTTCAAAGGTAATTTTCAACCAGGTTTTCAAGATCTTCAACTATAAATGAGTATGTCAGGAAGGTGCCATTCAGTTGTAGAAAGCCCGAGATATTCTATCTTGTGTTTAAAAAAACATATCTTATTTCAATAACAAACAAAAATTTTCAATATTGTTAATTAAGGTAAGGAAAAGGGAAAGAAAACACCATTTATTTTGATATTGGCAATTTGTACTATATATAAGTTCTTTCATTTAATATTTACAATAATCCTGTGAAATATATACTATTTTATCCATTTTACATTGAAGGAAAGACTCAGGCTCCAAAGACGTTAAACAACAACAAACAACAACAAACAACAACAAAATTTGACCAAAATAGGAAATCTAGTAAGTAGCACAATGGCAATTCAAACAGTCTAAGACCCTTCCTGTTACAATGCCTCTCCAAGAAACGCTAATGTGACAAATTTATAAAAAAAACAAAGCGTCTCCTAAAATACACTTTTCATTAAAGTACAAGCTTAAAACAATTTGCTTAGAAATATATCTTTTATACCATCTCAACCTAATGCTTCCGGGATATTTGCTTTCTAATCACTAACCCTAAAGCCAATGTCGTCCCCCAGAGAGAATTCTGAATAACTATATTGTTACATTCTAATTAAATTACCTGTTTTAAAATTCAGTTAAGTTCCCATTATTTTCACATGTATCAGGATACTCTTTCTTTAATGAGACTTAACAACTGATTACTCACATTCTGTCCTTGTCTGCATTTGCCAGAGGTAGTGAGGAGCTTGTGTGAAGCCAGGCTGGGCTGGTTTTGAGCCCCTGTGAATAGCTCTGGGACTCTGGACCACTCACTGAGCTTCTTTAAGCCACAATGTCATCATCATTTAAGAGTTAATGTTCATAAAGCTCTTAGCCCACTTAGCACAGAGTAAGCCCAGTTGATTCATTCCATAAATATTTTAAATGTTACTGAGGTATATAGCCCATAAAAGGGAATACAAAATCTCAATGCATTTAACTTTAGCTTAGACAGCAAGCAAAGTGTGCTCAGTGTCTTATATATAGAAGTAATTAAACCTAATTTTAGACTCAGGCATATTGTATTCAGTTCCATCACTAATTAACCATCAAACACTGCCTTTCCTTTAGAATTGGAGAAGCACTGGTGAAAATCCCATGGTGGCCCATAATCTACACCTTTTAGAGGTCACACCTTGATCAAAACATCAAGAACCAAGGTGAACTGCAGTTTGCAATGAATGAGAAATATCTAAAAAGGGGTTACCCAGAATTCATACCATAGATACTGACATCATGACATACTCCTAGAGGAAAAAGAACTCCTGGCAATTTTGGATTCACAGTGTCTAAAATATTCCCTTTTGGTTATGCACGCTAACCAGGTGCTCTCCAACCACCTGCAATAAGGAAGCCTATCTAATGCTACAAATTTATAATTTCCAGGATCACAGAATTTTTTTCTCTCTACATAACACCTATTAAACCAGATTCCATGGAAATACAGTTCAGGATTCAACAGACCTCACTGCAAAGCTAACCAAAAAACTTTTTTAATTTCTTGTAAAAGTAATGGCCTTATGGATCTCCTCTTCAATTATCAGAAAAATTCTGCCACAGAGGCATGGAGTTACATGTTAAAATTTCAACTAATTTAGCACTGAGGGCTAGAGGATGAGAATAGCACATGGCAGTGAATCTTATACTTCCTACCTATATTAACTGTTTTAGTTCCACAGAAACTTTACAATTTTATTTGGCAATGGATTCCTGCCACAGGAAAAAATACATCTTTAGGCTATGATATGGCTGGAAGAATTCACTTTGTTCTAGCGAGAGGGGAGAAAAAAAAAAAACTACATTGCACAAGAGATTCTTCTTCAACACAAAATAGCAACATGTATCTAGCAACTGATAACCAAGTTTCCTAAGAGGAAAAAAAAAAATATTCTACAGTAAAACATGGTGTGAACCTACTGGTCACCCATTTAGGAAACACTCATTAAATTCAAAACACCCAGATGAAAATCAAACAGCTATGGAAAACAATGTGCTTCATTTGCATGTTTCTGAAATCCACTGCATGCCAGACTATGCTGTACCCTAATTATATTAGTTTCCGGTGGATTTAAAATTAAAATTATAACTTTCTCCAAAAAAAAAAAGTACGTACTTAGGGAGTTTGAAAAGTTTCAAGAATGAAACTATAGCTCTAACAACATGCTGGAGGGTGAGAATAAATTTTCACCAATCTTGAATGCAGTCATGATAATAGCAACTATTTTTCACAAGGGAGAGGCCAATATTCTACCATCTTGAAATGATATTTCACACATCATTATGACTACTTGGAGTATTAGTATAAAAATATAAATGCATACTGAAGAAAAAAAATCAAGATCAAACATAAATTTCACTTTGCTTAGTGGTCTCGGACGTTCTTCATTATCGCGTGTTTCTGAAGACTACTTTTTTAAATAAGAAAATGCCTCTAAAATACAGTCTATGCAATTTGAAGGATTTGCTCTTCCAAACAGAAGTCCCTGCTTTGGTGTGATCTGATATCTTATTATCTGGCCTAGACAATCACCATGAAACACCGCCATGCGCACAATGTAGGGAGCCTCTGGTAACACCTGAAGGGGTAATTTTAAGTTCAACCTATTGACTGAGCCCTGTGTTAGCTGACAACCGAATTCACATTATTTAACAAATTGTATAGGTTGCTAGGTTAACCTAAGCTTTGTAACTAGCTTTCAAAAAAGTTTTATTTTTATTCTTCACAAGTAACACCATAAAATTTAGTTCATCTCAGTGGCAATCTGAGCCACTCAAGCTTGACAGCGCTATAGACTGAATGTTTGTGTCCCCGCAGAGTTTACATATTGAAACCCAGTCACAAATGTGATGGTATTTGGAGTCTTTGGAAGGTGATTAGGTCATGAGGGCACAGCCCTCACAAATGGGACAGGTGCTATTGTAAAAGAGACCCCAGAGTGCCCCTCTCCCTTCTGCCATGTGAGGACATGGCAAGAAGAAAGCCATCTATGAATCAGGAAACGGTACCTCACCAGAAACTGAGTCTACTTGGACTTCCCAGCCTCCAGAATTGTGGGAAATACATTTCTATCGTTTATAAGACACCCTGTCTATGGTATTGTTTTAGCAGCCATTATGGATGAAGACAGAGAGCGATTTAATAAGCCAGGGAGCCTGGATAAATATTCAGTGTGGCAGCCAACTTCCAGCATGACCAGCAGTGATCCTCGCCTCCTGGAGTTCACCCTCAATGATCCTCTCCCACGCTGACAGAGCTAGCTGATCTCTCGAGCTAACAGAATGCGGGGGAAATGAAGCAGTGTGGCGTCTGAGGCGAGGTCACAGATGACACTGTGGCTTCTGCCCTGCTCTCTTGGCTTGCTTGCTCTGACAGAAGCCAGGCATCATGCTGGGAGGACACTCAAGCAGGAAGAGGTCCAGATGGGTCCAGATGTTGGCCTCTTGCCAATAACTAGCACCCTGTGAATGAAACATCTCGGAAGCCATCTCAAGTCAAGCTTTCAGGTGACTGCAACCCTGTCTGGCAAACTATTTCGTGACAAACTTCCACTCAGAGCATCCAGCTATGCTACTTCTAAAGTCTTGTCCCACAGAAACTATGTGAGATAATAAGTATTTACTGTATCTTCAAGCTATTAAATTGTGGAGTAATTTGTTGAATAACAATGGACAATTATTAACTTGTGGGATAAGTTAATGCCCAGTAATGGATAAGTATACCCAACATGGCTGACCCACAGTGTTTTGTAGCACTTGACTTGCTATCATACATGTTTTATTAAGTAAGGTGTATGCTCTCTTGGTAGGCATTAAAGTCAGCAGTTTCAAAGCAGACTTTCAGAGAAGTTAGGCATCTCTCTCAAATGTCAAAGCTTCATTGTACGTGAATTATAAGTGGCACACAAGTATTAAGTCCCACAAGGCCATGTCTTTTGTCTGTTTTATTTTTTACTATATCCCCAGTGCCCAGGACAGTGCCTGGATCACAAAAGGTGCTAGAAAAGTTCTAGATGAATGAGTGTATGCAGAGTGGGGTATCTTTCATGTAACTCTCATTTAACACAAACTACCTACTTATCTATCTAATTATTATATATCTATACATAGAAATTATTTAGAACCTGGATGTAGGATCTAGAAAGATAATTTTGCTATTTATTTCCCCAAAATGTTGTGCTTATTATAAGAATTTAAACAACATATACCTGTAAGTCACAGATAGATTTTTATGAGTATTATTTTGAATAAAGAACATGGCTAAATATTTAAATGAATATGTAGATTTTGGCATACTTATTCTAAATTTTGAAGTTTTTAGTTCTAGAGGTTACTCATCATTTCTTTTCCAATTAAGTATATTGTCTTTCTGGATGACAGACCCAATAAGTTTTAAGAAAGAATATATTACAGAATAATTAGGGGTTTCATGAGTACATCTACATTTATCTTGCCAACAAAATAGTTTTATTTACCAAAAGACTGAGAATAGATTTTATAGCTGAAGGAGAAATTGCATTTGTTATTAACTGATTCAAGTAAACTTTTCTTGTATGGGACCATCTTATAAAGACTTTCTATACAGAAAGCTTTTCCGAGTAGTACAATTGAAATCACATTGATTGTATCAAACTGAGATATATATATTCTTCTTTGTGAACAACTTATAAATAGTAAGGGTAATAAGCAGATAAATACTGAGACTTTCCTGGCAATATACACATTTAGCTGACTTTAAATTTGACTTTGTGTGGATCTTTTAGGATACACACAGTATTTCATACAAGAAAGAGTTTCTAAATGCACTCTAGCATTCTAGCAATTTTAGGCATTAATCTACAGAGGATTATGTAAAAGCTTCTTTGGATTTTGATATAATCAGAAAGCAGTTAACAGGAAGGAAACTGCTAATACACAGGGAAGGCAAGAAATTTTTAGACCCTTCTTTTCAGTTTGATCAGGTCAGCACTAGATTATTGACTTATAGTAGATACCACTCACTCTCAGAAAGTGGACTCTGACAATCACTGCCTTACTCTATATCCTCAGAAATCTCACTCCAAGAATTTGTACCCATTGACTTAGCATCTTAAGAGCTGTCCACAGACCACGGGAAATGAACACTTAAATTATTTCTTAAATTCGTCCCACTATTTTAATAATTCCAACTGTTCACTGATTTAAAATATATCCTGGGGAGTCAACCACACCCCAGGCCACTGTGCCACCTGTTGAGGATGCAACCCCCAAAAGGACAAACCCACGGTCCCTGCCCTTATGAAGTTTACATTCTAGTGGGAGATACAGATAGATAAAAAGTTAGGCGACAAAAAACAGGACCAAAAAATCCTGGAGCAAGTGAGCATGGGACCTAAGAAGTTTGAGCCACAAATGTTGCAAAAAGAGTTCTTGAAACTGAGGGAATGGCGTGTATAAAATCCCAGAGTGAAACAGAATGAGATATATTCTGGAAACCAGAAGATAATGAGTGAATGAGGAGTGTAAAGAAGGCAGAAAACTGACAAAACATGAGGCTAGAGAGGGAGGTGGGTACCAGCCCATGAAAGATAAAGGTTTTTTTAATGTTACCCTGAAGGCAAAAACACCAATTTTTTAAAGTAAATTTAAACACGGTCAGTATCTCCCTGTCCTGCTGTGTGAGCTGAAGCTACAAGTGCTTCTTCTTCTCCCTTTATCTTTGGATTCTATTTTCATCTCTCCCCTTTGGCTCTATAACATCTTCCCCTCATCACTGCAAACTTGTTAACATTTACATTCTATTTGGAAAATCTCTGTAATATTTACATAGAGTGAAAGACACAGATAAAGTTTACAATTTGGTGTGCGCAATTGTACACACCCCTGTAACTAACACCCCTGTCAAGATATAGACCATCTCCATTATCCCAAAAAGTTCTCTCACTTTCCTTTGTCACATAGTCAGCTCTCAACCTTGACAGCCAACCTCTCTTCTGATCTGCTGTCACCCAGATTAGTTTTGTCTACTCTAGAAATTCATAAAAGCAGAATCATTCAATATGCAGTGTCCTTCACAGAGCATACAGTCATAGAGACATCCACGTTTTAGTGTATGTCAGTATTTCACTTTCCTCTAGCCTCCTAAGTGGCATTCTTTCATATGAGTCTACCACAATTTGTTTATCCAGTTTCTTGCTGGTGAACATTTGGAATTTTTCCAGCTTTTAGCTATTACAATTGATGTTACTGTGAACATGTGCAACTATTTTTTATAAACAGAGATCTCTATTTTTTATTGAAGTGCAGTCAGTTACAATGTGTCAATTTCCATTTGTTTTGAATAAATATCCTGAACTAGTCATAGGCGAGGTGTATGCTTAATGAGATCGTGAAAATGGATTCCCACATCTTTAAATCCCAATTTATTATGAGTAAGGATGACATAAAGTTACTAACTTAAAAAGTTTATACATCAGTGCTTTGTGAATCCAAAATTGTTGAATCTCACTTGGAGATTAAATCTGAACACTTATTTCTAATATTGCAATTTAGAAGCCATTAAGAATATCATTCCTTTGATGCCCCCAAAGAAGAAACACTTAGTACAGGAAAATTTTAAAAACTAAACTGTATGATAGTATCAATAGCTCTTCAAAATCTAGAGAATCACATTTATAATGCATTTTAATGGGAAAAAAAAAAGAGTTTTGAAGGTATGGGGCAAAATGTACAATGAAGGCAGCCTAAAAAGTAGGAAAAACCCACTTCGCTGAGTTAAGTCCTCTAGTTTTTGCCCTTGAATACAAACTGTGGCTTTGAGTAAGAAATAGCAATAAAAACCTCTCTATCCCAGTTATAGGTGGGAACAAAACAATAAAAGATCCAACTGACATAGTTACACATATGGTAACAGAACAAAAATATAGAACAGAGGATGAATCTTAGACACAGACACTGCTAAGACTGGATACTGGGTTTGGAGAAATCAAAGAGTACACTGGCATTTAAAAAGAAAAACATGAGTAGCAGCCATAACAGAAAATAATGGATGGGAGTTCGGGGGATGTCAGAAGGTAAAAATAGACTTTGGAAATTATTATCCACATAGCTAAAAAAAAAATTAGTATTTTAACTGAATATTCCTCATGTTAATATAAATAAATCAAAGATCATCTTTACTATAGTGTGAAAAGAACTATTAGCAAAATCTTGAAAACAATTATTTGAATCTATCTCCTAAGCTAAGTTAACATAATTTAGTTGAAATGTTTTCCTTATCCAGAGCTATTAACACTTAGAGGTATATTTGATAAATTTGACTCTCCAAAGTAATATTTGAAAGCCTGTTCTCTCACACATGTTAAATTTTAAGCTGTAAATACGTATCAACTCTTTTGCCTATCTTTTTATAAATTACATTTTGGAGATTAAGGAAAACTTTTAAGATAACACAAATTATAGTACCAAAAAAGGGGGAATAAAACATAGAAGAAAAAAATGATTAGAACACCATTAATTGATGGAGTGAGTATATGGGAAAAGAAAGTACTATAACATCTTAAACTGTACTGAATATAATTTTTTTCTACATAATAGTTTTACCTTAGCCTCACTTGTAATTTCTTCTCATTTGGAAGGCAAAACCACAAAATCTCTGAATCTAGTTTTATTTTTTCTGTATAAAATATTGTATCACTTAAAATGACATATAACAAGAGAGGTAATTCTGGTAGAGATTGTTACACTTTTATCTCAGCCCAAAATAAGGAAAAAAGCAATTTAAAGGCATGTGGGTTTCTATTTATATGTTAACTGAACTGCTACCTACTGTAAATTACTTTGTGATCTCTCCAGACAACTGATCCTAATTAACAGTGAAACTAAAGTCCCCTTCAGTCAAAGGTACAACCTGTTGAGAGATTTTCCCCCAAATAACCGTTTAGACCAGAGTTGTCCAATATGGGAGCCACTAGCCACATGTGGCATTAAGCAGTTGGAAAGAGGTTAGTGCAATGGAGCAACTGAATGTTTTTAATTTAATTGAGATATGCTATAAGTGTAAAATATACACTGGATTTTGAAGACAGTATACATAATGCTAAATATCTCATTGATACTTTTTGATATTCCTTACTGATAATATTTTTCACACATTGAGCTAAATAAATGTATTATTACAAGTAATTTCACCTGTTTCTTTTCACTTTTTTAGTGTTCCTACTTGGAAATTTAAAATTACAAGTGTGGCTCACATTACTTTGCTACTAGACAGCTCTGGTTTAGACTCTTTAAAAGAAAACAAATGAAAACAAAGCATCTGGTTCTGATAGGTTTTAAAAGCTATGGATTCATCCGACTTTCTTCAAATTAAAATGCACAATGATTAAGCCCAACATTTTGGGGAACTAACAGGTTGGTTCTGACAATTTAATAAATGGGCATAATTCTAGGCTTAGATTTTAGACAGCAGGAAAGATCAAATTTAAAATACTTACGCAGGAAAATGTGTCTTCAAACAAAAGACAAAAAATGTAAAACAGGATGGAAGAAGTTTGGTTGTTTGTCTTTTAAAAGAAATATACGAAATATTTAGGAATGCAGATAATAAGCCAAGATTTTGGGTTAGCAGAGTTCAGTTACCATTTAGAGATTAGAAATAAATTAAATCATGGCACAGTAACAAACTAAATTAGAGAGGATTTGATTTAAAACAACTCAGATTTAATCATGACCCCAATCACTAGTGGCAAGACTTGATTGAATCAAGTTTCCTGGAAAAAGTGATTAAAAATAATATATACTGATGCAGCTAGACAATTTTATTTGATGAAACACATAAGGCATTTTAAAGTAGTGATTTTTACTGTTATAGATAAATCTTCAATAATTTGCACAGCTAGAAAGAGAGGCCAATAATAGTGTTTATTTCAGTTGTCCTTATAAAGATAAGTGGAATACATACTTGTTAAACTGCTAGTAGATATTGCAGTTATGAAATGTGAACCATATACTCAAGTATATTTACCTGACAAGTACTGAAAGGAAAGCCACACCAATTTAAAAATATTTAGTTAAAATTTTACTTAGACAAGTTTATGTATTACACATATTGTATTCCAAAATATGTTAAGATATTTTGTTAAATAGATATTTGTAGTTTTGAGCATGTAAACCATAAATGCTAAAAATGCCAACAGTAACTTTGAATCCTAGTTTTTAATCTATTCAACAGGTTTACTTGAATGATTAAATGAATATACACGAATTTCTGAGCTCATGGCAGAGTAAGCATCCAATAACGTTTATTCCTTTCTCTATAGATGTGAAATGTATACATATAAATGTATACGTCAAAGACAAACTCAGTGAAATCAATATAGAAAATTAAAATATTAGGCTAACTTGTTCAGGGCTTTCCTTTTCATGTTTATAATTTAGAAGAGATTGATATGTATTCCTCTTTTCCCTTTCTTCCCACAAAATATTCAATCTATAACTTTTTTCTCCCCCATTATATTTTACTGCCATACTTATGTCATAGTCACTAAACAATTCTCAACTTTTTTAAGGCATAGGCTCACATTTGACTATGAAATTTATTAAATTTAGTATTATAGAAAAACAAATTCCTGAATTCAAATATAGTCTGAAGTTCCTCTACCCGAAGAATGATTCTAGAACTTGGGACAAAGAAGACTGACAACAAACTAGAGAAAGTAGCAGGTGGCCATGAACGCTTTATAAAAAGTCATGATACCACCATTTCCATAGAATTTCAGTCTGGCCAGGTGTAGGTAGCTCCTTTCTTTCTTTCTTTCTTATCCCCATTATCAGCAATTTAGCAAATTTGATTTTTATGTTTATCTACTCTATTTTCAATTATCTCATGTGATAGGGACTTTTGTTTCCTCTTAGAAGGAAAATACGACCACAACTGTATTTAATTTCTGATTCTTAAGAGGAAGTATTTTCACTTGAACTGGAAACAAGTTATCTTGAATAAATGAGGCATTCACTGAGTCCTCAAAATACGGCTCAGTATTTTTACATGTTCTCTCATATAACGCTAAGAATTTTTCTGCAAAGTTACTTTCACTCACCTTTTAACAGGTAAGGAAATTAAAGTTCAAAGAGGTTGTTACTTAAAGTATCCAAATCACACAGGTACTATATTCCTTAGGTTCTAAGATGGCCTTGCTTTACTCTATCACATCCCTGAAATCAGTACACCATTTACAATCAATCTGTCAGTGGCGTCCTCATTTGATGAAATTCATTAACAAGAGCATTACGGCAACGATTTGGATCTTGATTAGTTCAGTCCAAATCCCCATTGCTCCTCTACACAACTGTGTTACAATGGTTAGATTGGTCCACGCCTGGAGTTCAAAATTTGACTGAGCTCCCAGATACTGTAAATTCCATTTTTATATTCCTACTGAGAACTAAAATCAATACATCAAAACATAAAAAATAAACTGATTTAATTTAATAAATAAATTTTTCGAGTAACTTATATGTGTAACATGAAGACACCCCAACTCTCAAATTATATGACTCAACTTTCTAAGTAGTGAAATCAATACATAAGTATAGCTAAAATATTTCATGGTTATAAAACTTTTAAACAACATCCTATGAACAACAAGCACCCCGTCCTCAAATTGTTTGGCTCCAGGTAACATTCATTATTCCTAATTTGGGGTGATTTTTACAGATATGCCCCAAACAAATGACTATATTGAAAGTCAAGAATCCCAACTTTAAATCTCAGCTTTTATATGACTTGGGTTTTATCACTTCATATTTTTGGACCTAAAAAGTCACATTTTACAACATAAGGGTTTGACTCATTTTGTAACATTCCACTGCTAAACCCAAACCATCCATTCTCCAGCCCAGATATAAAGAAGAAAAAGAAGGGTGAGGAAAAAGAATGAAATCATCCAACAGAAAGTATCCAACAGGGTTTCGGCAGAGATCCTGCATGAAGAGATTCTTCCTCCCTGGTGGAAAGCATTAATGCATAGTGTTCCCAGCCTCAGTTCAATTGAACCTCTTCAAAAATCTAATGAAGAAGTTCTTTTTCAATATCTGTCCCTCTGGCTTTTATGAAAGAGGAACTGAAGCAGTGATGGTTCTCCTGGCAGGTTACATTTTGATCTGTCTCTGAAATGTCTGTACAGCACAGTCCTTATGCCACCAATGAGTCACTGCATGCCTTGGGCTGAGTATTTGTAGAACATCATAAAAACAATGATTCATGGTGCATTTCATGACGTAAATGACTCATTAATTCATTTTTCTAAACACATTAGCTGAGGGATCTACGCATAAAAGGGAGAATGGTGTATACTGAACAGAAATATGGAAATCCATGGAAGAAATTTATTTACAGGAGAGAAATGAACTGGAACTAGTTCATGCTACCCAAATGGAATAAGCCATAATACAAAGAGGCCTAAATAAAAATCTTAGACATGGAAAAGGAGAAAGACCAGGGGCCCAAATAAATCAAAGGTAATGGATACAAGGAAACCATGGGCCTCAGTCTGGGACACTGCTCAACTGAAAGTGTGAATAAAAATAACAGATCAGGCTGCACTGCCAGAGATCGTGGAGGGACTCAGAGGTCCAAAAAGCCAATGATCTTTATAGACAGACAGGATAAATTCTATCAGATAACTCTACCATATCTCTTAGTCCATATATCCAGTCTTATCTCTAACTGTGCTTTCCCCAAATTCTATACCCCAACTCTAAAGAACTACTTGTATTTTTCAAAAATGTTTTACATTTTTTCCCTGTGCCTCTGCTTTTGTTTATGCTAATTACTTAGCCTAGACGGCTTTCCCACCACTTCCACCTGGACTTTTTTTATTTTTAAGTGACTTTTTTTTTTTTATTGAATTATAGTCAGTTTACAATGTTATGTCAGTTTCCAGTGTAGAACACAAGTTTTCAGTTATACATGAACATACTTGTATTCATTGCTGCATTCTTTTTCACTGTGAGCTACCACAAGATCTTGTATACATTTCCCTGTGCTGTACAGTATAATCTTGTTTATCTATTCTGCATCCTCCTGGACTTTTAACAAAATCCTATGCATCTTTCTCAGGACAAGACAGGTCTCATCTATAGTGCCAGGTAATCTACCTTTCTTTTCTCCATGTTCCAAAGCACTTTGTAAACTCTCCTTCATCACGTCTGTCTCTTCCACAAAACTGTCATCTAGTTTCATTCAAGAACTAGAGTGCTTACTTAATACACATTTTTTAATGAAATAAACTCTGTTTTCTCCAGGCTTTAAGTCACTAAGAAACAGCATTTCTGAATGAGATCCAAGTGTTATCCAGCATATGGCAGTCTGCCTGCTACAGAGTAAATTCAATAGATATTTGATCGAAAAATATTGGGAGCGAGCTTTATAATATAAAAATAGTGATCCAATGTCATCATTAATAGAATGAATGGAAATATGAGAGAGGTTTTTTTTTTTTGAGAGAGTGGGAGAGGATATGAGAAAAAATGAGGTTAAAAGTCATAAAGCAATGTCTGTTCTTACCTATCACTAGCTCCCCAACCATGTGGAAAAAACACCTAGGAGAAGATGTACCAGTTCCTGTGGGTACAATTACTTTCTGAAAACTACAATGCATTCAGTGGACATCAATACTCTCCCAACAGAGTATTAGTTTGTATATCACTTTATAGGGCTATCATAGTGAAGTAGCTTGCATCATTGTGCAAAAATATTGCTGCAGGAGGATCATCTCTACTCATTCCATTCTGATATCGGCCTCGAGCACGACTTTCTTTGACCAACAACATGTGGAAAGAATTGACACACGTGGGCAGAAGCTCCTGGATCTATTATAAGGTTCACCATGTTATTTTTCCTCTCTGTTATGAGCTAAGCAATATTCCAGATACAGGTTGAACTGTTAGCCTGGGTCCAGAATAAAACTGAGTCAAGGAGAGCTGCAGTTGACATGCAGGGGCCATGCAGCATAAGAGACAAACTTCTGTGATCTAAACCACTAAGATGTGAGGGCTGACTGTTAATATGCCGTAGCCTAGGCTATCCCAACTCATTGAATGTGTGTATATATGTGGGATTACATAAGCAGTGTATTACATATAAACATATACCCACACCAGATACACAGACATATGTATAAACATGATTTGCACGTGTTTTGTTTTTCCAGGGTTTCGGAGTCACTTTTCAGATAATTCAAAGGGAAAAGGACAGTATGTCGGTGTGGGCACATCAGTAAGGTTCTTATTCTTCTGCCAATAAACAAAACTGCTTTTGTTATATTTTCTCCCCCAGAAGGGCCTCCTTTCAACAAAACAATAAACACAAACATCACTTGATACTCCATACCAAATCAGCTAATGGCATATTCCATCTTTGTAGAGTTCTGGTTCTGATTATCCACCTTGTGTCATTTTCTATTCAATTCCAGTCTGTTCTATTCTGTTCCACTCATCTTTATAAAATGCTGCACGAAAAGTGGGTATTACAGAAATAGAGACTGTCCTCATTGTGATGGATTCCAATTGTTAAGTCATATTCTCCTCTAATCCCTACTTGATATGCATCAATGAGCAGCAGCAGATCTGACACAGAAGGCAGAGGAGCAAATAAGAAAAGATTTTGTTGCTTATCTAACCAATTTTTTTGCAATATTTCTTCTCAAGGTTTACGCTTGGTCCTTTGCTGGATCACTGCCTCCCACAGTGATAAATTTTATGTATCTGCCAGGGCAATAGCTTGTCATCAAAATCTGTTCTCCATGTTAAGCATCTGTGCTGTATTCATTAAGTACCCTCACCAGTTTGTGTTTATGCCCTTTATCTTGTAGATTTCTCCCTACTTCGTTTCCAGGAGTTCTTGGGCAAAGATTTGTGTATCTGTGAGAAAACACTCTCAATGAATATTTGCACAGAACCATAAGATTGGTTAAAAAAAAATAGTAAGAACCTATATGCAAACAGCTCAGTGCCTAGCAGATACTTAGTAAGTGGTAGTACTCCTTCCCTTAGGAAAATTATCTAATCCAAGACATGTAATCTAAAACGAAGTTATACAACTCAAGACAAAGTAAAATAAAATCTTAGAGTCCATTTGTCTAATACATTCTCAATCATGAGGCTCAAATCACTTAATTTTGACAGTAAATAAATGAGATGCAGTTATCAGCTTTGGGATTTCTATTCTGATAATACAATGAAGTCAACCTCTTGAAGTTGGTATGAAGAGTAAATGAGATAATGCACATGAAGTGTCATTTTCAGGAGTAAATGCCCCTAAATATCACGGTGATGACATTAAGTGGAGCCATTATCACAGCTTTAAGGTGTACTTGGACTCACCTGGCAGGTGAAGAGTAACTTTTTTAGAGCAAACCAGTGGCAACAGAGCATCTGTTACCAGTCCAGTTCAAAAATAAATAATGGAAATCATAAGCCAAAATTTAGGAGAATTGTAACCAGCATGGGGTAGGAATTCGGTGTCAAGATCTAAGACTACCCTCATCCCAGCTTTATCTTTCTATCTTGAATCTGCCTTGACCTCTGACCCAATCGTGGGGACCATAAAGGCAAATATTTACGCTTGTCCAAGGAGAGAATGAAAGCCAGAGATTATACTTAGTCCAAAATGTGTACACCGGCCTCCCCACTATTCATCAACACAACCCAGGTCACCACTAGAGTTTAGCCCATCACCAGAAACTAAAAGGAGCTCTATCTGAGGCTCCTTTTACAGGTGCCTCCTCTTTGATGGTAAGAACTTAGGAGGGTGATAGTCAAGTTACTTCTTTTTGCCTTGCCTCATCTGCAGCATGGACATAATAATATTTTCCTTCCAGAGTTTTTAATAAAGAAAGAAATGAGAATATATCTGCAAACCACCTGGGTCGGGGATTCATGTATTTTTAGTCTTCAATGAATATTAGTGATACCATCATTAGCAGTATCATCATTAACACCATTATTGACTAAGTCCTTTTTATACATACTTCTAGGAATAGCTGTAGGATATCCTTGGGGAGCTCACCCAAGGCTAAGCAAGAATTGATAGAACCTTTGATTGGCCTCAAAGCAAAACAAGGAAATGAAAGGGGGAGGGGAAGGGCCACTGCAAGTTACTGATAAACCCACAGGGCCTGTGAGAACTGCAGACCAGAGCAATCAGCAGGAGACTGAAAATAACACTGGCTTTGAAAATCGCTGCCATGGCTGGGACCTTCCCTGATGAGTGACACACCCGAGGGAACAATGATCATGAGAACTGATGGAAGCAGCCACCTCGGGGAGCAATCACTGGGAACAGCAGACAGGGTCAGGCAAAAGGCTCTGAGATCTCCACCAAGGAAGCGTGACTCACTCTCCAGGGAAAGGGGTTCCGTTTGTGTTACAGCACCCGGAGGTACGTGCAGCAAAGGGGCTGATGATATTTCTTTGTAATCCTCCTCAAAGCCAAGTTCCATGTCTGATTCATCTTTTGATTCCCTCACAGCACCTAGCACTTTAATGGCACCTGGTAATTTTTAAAACAGTAGATATTCAAAAACATCTGTCGGATAAAAAAAAAATTTTTTTTAACTTTAGCTCCGAGTATTCTGATTGGTTAAAACACCTAAAGTCACTAGATGGTAACCAGTCCCTTTGTAAACTGTAATCAGATCTTAAGATTTTTCAAGGGATTTTGTCAAACATCGTATCTGAACTCCAGCACACGTTAACGAAGAAGGAAAGAGAAACTGCTAGATGCCACCACCTCACATCTGATGGTGACACTGTGGTATAATGAGTCATTCCCTCTACAATGAGATTATTATTTTTATATAGTAGTGTCCTTTATTTCTGAAATGATATCATTCATGCCAATTGCTCTCTTTTAATAGATACAAGAGACTTGTTTGACAAGTCCAAAGTGCAAACCTCATTTAAATATTAAAAATTATTTTATATATTTGAGGCTACAACTGATATCACTTACCTCAGATTTTGGTTAGCCTAGAGAAGTCTCTGCTTTTGTAGTCACCCCAAAGTTGAATGCTGTTATGCCCAGCAATGTACACAGTATCCTTTTGTTGTCTGAAACTATGGTCACACTACATAGTGTATAAAGTTTAACTGGATATCTACAATGTTCCAGGCATTCTACTTGCTACTGGAGTTAGAAGATACAGTCTTCCTTCTACCTCCTTACAGTTTGGGAGGAGGCAAGGAAAAGTCCGTCAACCATTCTTGATTTACAACAGTGCTATGAGAAAGGTAAAACACACCCAGTGTTGTGAAAATACATGAGAGACATACATCAGAATGCTCAGATGATCTGGAAGGCTTCCTAAAAGATGGTGCATAAGCTAAGTTTTGAAGAACAAGGATGGCATAGCTTGAGTTGCTTTGTTGAGTTGTTTGTTATCCTACTTGATAAACAAGAGTTAATTTGTTATTTTAAAAGAACGCTCTCTTACACCTATTCTCTTCCATTTGCCTGCTAATCAGGAAAAGAAATCAAAGTCCATGAAAATCTAGAAGTCACAGCTTTAAGAAAGTATCGCTCTATATACAATTATTAAACGTATCGTATAGCTGATTTGTGTGCAATTCCATTAACTTTGACAACCATGGTACCAACACATGTACAACAACAAAATCAGTAATTCTTCAAGGATGTGCCACACTGAGAACTTGGCCCTGATGGTTTCCACTGATGACTTTGTCACGGCAATGCTCCTCAGTGTGAGAGCCACCAATGAGCCTGGTCTGGAAACTCTCATCTAGGGCAAAATAAGGATCTTGTGCTAGAATGTAAATCAGTGCACTGCTTCCTTCCTTGAGAAAATACTCCTATGAAAGAAAGTCAGCTGGTTTACACTGTGGCACAAGCTCCTTATGATGTCACAAAACAGTGACAAAGTCTGCGGACCAGTATTTTGAGTAGCACTGATTTAAATGAAAATCACCCAAACAGGACAGTTCTCTTTCCCTCACACCCAATGTTGAATCCATCAGTAAGTCCTACATGTACGAGCAGGTTTTGTGTCCAGCCTACCGCCATGTTTTGTGCATATCCCAAATGCAGTTTCTTTGACCACCTCTACCACTACGGTCATAGTGCAAACAATCCGTAATCTCACATCAACTATTGCAACAGTCCACTACATGGTTTCTCTGCTTCCGTCCCTGCCCTGTGATAGTCTCACCTCCTTGGCAGCCAGGGTGAAATTTCCAAAATCATCAACTGGACCAGGTCACTACTGAGTTT
The DNA here is from genome assembly GCF_009834535.1 of Camelus ferus. Classification (NCBI taxonomy): domain Eukaryota; kingdom Metazoa; phylum Chordata; class Mammalia; order Artiodactyla; family Camelidae; genus Camelus; species Camelus ferus. Next base: position 26,069,223 of record NC_045720.1, read on the forward strand.
AACAAATGACCTGAACATTCTCTAAGGACCACTTCCTTGGTTCTCCTGCTGCCCTACTGGCTGCTGCTCCTCGGGCTCCTTGCTTTTTCCGCCTCTGCTTCCCATTCTCTGAATGTTACTCTACCCTGAGCCAGTCCTCAGATCCCTCCTCTTTTTAATAAGCATACTTCTATTGTTCCTCAACCTCCAGGCTTGTCACGCTCTATCACTTGATCAATATTGTCGGAATATCTTTTCTTCAAAGCCTTTATCTGCATATGTCCTTAATTGTTGATTGTCCCCACAAACTAGAATGCAGTGTCTGTGAAAGCAGGGATTTCTTCGGATTTATTCACCACATCTTTTTTCTATGTTTGGCAAAGAGTGAGCAATCAATTTACATACTGAATGAAAGAATGAATGAATAAAGGAGTTGGGAATCCTTGAAATTAATATGGAATGAAATCTACAATTAGCTTGTTATCCAGTTGGCTGAAGTACATTATGCAAAAATGTATATGAGGGGTGGGTTCCATATCAATTCCAATCAGATGCTCATTCACGCCAGGCTGTAGGAGATGTCTGGACCTGCCATGTACTTTCATGAACCAGATGTTGCCCCTCTGTGACTGACGTTGTTCTGCACTGGAATAGCGCCTCCCTTCTGTCAAGTTCTTTACTGCAAAGAGCAGAGAATGCTCAGGTTTTCTGTGCAAGGTTCATAGTTCAGAGTCCCCATAAACTTCTGCAAACCTAGTTCTTTCTTGTCTTAGTTTCACAACACTGAAGGAGGCTCCGCATCTTCCAGTACACTCTGCCTTCCACAAATGAATTCTCAATGCCCAGGAGCCCCAGCTGTAGGGCCCAGCCAGCAGCCTCTGCATTCTACACAGGCATGGCCACCGCAACAGGGCGTGCTTCACACCTCACTCCTTTTGGTAGAAGAACATGCAGACTGCGATCCAAATGCAGAGGAAACTCCACTGCACAGAAGTGTGGATTCCAGCCACTCTCCATGTGAGACCGCAAAGCATCCCATGGCTGGAACAGCCCAAGGGGGCTCTGTTCTCTCAGCTGAATATACTTATAGAAACGATAACCCATAACACCCAACACTTGGAAGCAAACCCCAAATTTAGATGTGAATGTTAATTTCTGTTTATTAAGCAATCTCTTATGAATACAAAAGTCAGAATTGTTTTTGTTCTTGTTTTGTTTTTGTCACCAAGGTGATCATTTATTAAGCCACCAGTTCACTCAACACAGCACAACAGTTTCATTACCCTCATGCTACTTCATCCTGTGCATCATTTTTCTTTCAAAAATGTGGTATTTTCCCCCATTAAACTACCTGGGGAAAAGAAACCTACTTTTTCTATTACAGGAGCACAAGGGATAATAAATGCCTCCGTTTATTCCATGATACCCTGTGGAAAACTGGTGTTTGTTGTGTTTTCTCCTCTAAATGGAAGTGAGCTAACCAAGATGCTTCTTCACATGCTTGGAGATCCTACAGACCATACCCTGGAAGATGACGTTTTCTGGTCACCGAGTTATGATATGCAGAGTACGTCTTCTTCTTAGCCTAGTAACCAGGTTCTATTATTAGCTAAAGGGCTTATCTTATAACCCTTCTTAGCAGAAACTATTATCCACGAGACAAGCATCCACGTAAAATGAAAGGAGTCTAAATAATGCCTCTGATTCCCCTAGACTCCTTTCAGCCACAAACAACCCTAATTTATAGATGTTTCATGTAGCTCTCCAAAACGAACTCATGAAAAAACAAGCCACTAGCATACACTTGTATCAGAAAGGGCATTAGAGTTCCTCTGCTTTTCTGCTTTCCACTTTCGGTTCACAGGACACAGGAAACACTCGGTTTCATGACCACACTGTGTATCTTTCAATCCCCGTCTTTGAAAGGAAATGTCTGTAAGACACTGATACCTAGGACACCAGATGGAATGAAGCTGTTGCAGAATTGTGCACAAGGACGGACTCACATTTTCTAGCCATTTAATGTCCAAATGAGAAATATAATGTCTTCCATTGCTGAGGTACTAGAAATAGAGGATAATTTGTCTTTTATTACTTTTACTGCTTGTCCCTCTACTCTTGTTATTCATGTTAGAGGCCGTTACTGGGGTTGTAATATCTTATGTGTTGAACAAAAGACCCTGGAAGGCCTCGTGGTGAAAGCAAATGCATAACAAATACATGTGTCTGTGGATTTCAGATGGCAAGGCTGTGATGAGGAATCAGCCGGCTACCGTTTCCGCCTGTTTCTGTAATACACAGTGGCACTGAGAATCCTGTTTTTATACATAAGAAAGACAAGGATGCTACTACCTCCAAATTTAGTTTAAAAGATCCAGTGCTACTTTAGCATATCCTTTGGTCTCTCTTACAAACTCTTTCTGTCTCAGGGCAACAGAGACTTTCAAACCCTTCACTCTACATAAGGGGACATCTTCAGACCTCTCCTTTCCTGCTGCCCCCTCAGTGCAGGGACAGTTTACGGGCGCCACGAATGCTTTAATTATTTTATTTAAAAGTAACAAAAACCTAACCTAAATTAGCTTAAAGAGGAGTGAAAACAAAGGGGGTTCACGCAACTGAAATATTCAGGAATCTCACTGACTTCGGGTGTGGTGGGATCAGTAGGCTGAAACCTGCCTTTCCATCTCATCTCCATCTCCTGTGGGCGAGTGGCATTTGGAGGCAGGCCATTTGATAACAAAGACAGCCAACAGGAGCTCGACATACAAATCCTGACAACTCTGTAACCCCCACGAGAAAGGAAGCATCATCTCGTGTTCTGTGAAAACCCCAGAGAGCGCTCTGGTCATCTCGCCGGCTGAGATCACACACACAGGCTCCTTGAACAAACCACTGTGGCTAGAGGTGGGGGCACGCTGGCTGGCCGGTCATGTGCCCAGCCCACAGGGAACAAGAGCAAAGGAGGCAGCGAGCTCCACTCCCAGCACAGGACTGAGAAAGTGGATTCTGGGGTGGGGACAGTCCACAAAGGAGTGCTGTACATAAAAGACACATTTTCCTGGAAGGACCTTCTCAAATAAAGAACCTAAAATAGAGAACCAAGCCTTCTGATGCTATGGGCAGCCTCTGAGGCTCTTGCTGACATCATGTGTAAAGATGCCAAACACACAGAAAAAGGACTCTCTGTAACTGCTTTAATCACCTCCTCTGGATATCCTGGTCTCAAGGACCTTTCAAAGCCCTTCATACTGTACAATCAATAAGCAGCCTATGTCTTCTGTGTACTAGGTACAAAGAACTGGGGTACTAATAATGAGCCACTTAAGTACGGGGGTGCTGGCCATTTCAGCACACGCTGCCTTAGCGTGTGCTCATGTGAAAAGGGCAGCAGCTGCACGTAAGGGGACACACAGACCCCAGGCTGACAGCTTTACAAGGAAGAGTGTTCCTCTTGTTCATGTCCAATGTTTGAGTATCCAAAAAACAAAGTCTGGCTACCCAGGAGAATGATACAATGATGTGGTAACTAATTCCTCCCCACTGGAAGCTAACCCTAAAGATGAGACAGAGCTGCTCCAATTGACTTGTGGATAAAACGTTATCACTTCAAAAAGTAAATCCATGCACTAAAAACGGTATTTTACATGCCTTACTCAGATGATCTAAATATTGCAAGAATTTTTAATTCAGAGTAGTGGGTACGAAGGCCAGGTAAACATCAGCATTCAATACTACTTCAGTCCATATTTTCTAATCAAAAGGAAAACTCATAAACTGTCTACAGATTTAAATGTGGCAGAGATTATCATCCCTAAGAAAGGGCCAGTCAGTTCAACTCAATTACAGCAATAACACCTCCAGCCTTTTATAATGAGGCCCAAATAAATAGGTAAACAATGGCAGCTAACATAAAAGCAGATACCTGAGTGATTTTAATGGCTTTTTTTTTTTTTTTAAGACTGAAGATAACGTTCACAGCTTTTCTAACGGAAACTTTACAAAGAAGTCTTCAAAGGCAAATGTCAAAGGCAAGTGGTTTAGAATTCCCTCAGTTCAGAACCTCAAAGAAACAAGTAATTTAATCTTGGCACTGACACCAAAAGCTGGCTACCCAGAGGTGAAGGAATATTTGTAATAATGTATAAGTATTATAACACCTGTCATGTCCACCATGTTTAAATAGCAAACCTTTTGTTTTTAAGTTGCAGGGCATTCTGCTTTTGCTTAATGTTATCTGTTCTCTTAGAAAAGAAATATCATTACCTCTGTGTCAGTAAAGGAGAGCTGATCATGTCATCCTCTGCCTCAAAGACCCAAATCTTCAGCTTGGCCAAGAAAACCCTGTGTTGTCGGATGCTGGCTTATCTTTCCCCTTCCTTTTGGTCCCACTCTCACCCTGGATCCAGCCACAGGGATCATCTTTCATTTCCTCATAAGTGCTGAGCTGTTTTCTCTGCTTGCAACACCCCTCTACTCCTGCCCCCAACTCCAGCCATGCAGCCGTCAACCTAGGGAACCCCTCCTTTCTTGGGGTCAGGTCCCTCCCTCTTCTGTAAGCCCCCCACTGCATCTTCCAGTCCTACAGCCAACACTCTTCCCCCCAACACCCACAAGGGCAGGGACCATGTCTGTTCTGCCCCTTATTACACTGTCAGTATTCAGCTGACCACCTGCCACATATTCAGATCCCAAATATTCCTTAGAAAAATGTTCCATTGCAGGCTAAGATGAATGTAACCCAGTAAGTACATTTCTGTCAAGATACACTTTGATTTGGCAGATTTCACAACAATTTGCGTTTTTGAGCTCATCAGTAAGGGCACTGCAGTAACTTCAGGAAATTTGGAGAATACTGTGAGGTTTTGCAGACCAGACCTAGGTCAATGACAGAAATCAAACAAAAGCAGATTTTATTCCAAAAGAGGCAAAACTTCCTTTCACGGTTGTCAAAAATGATGTAAGCTATTAGGAGATATTTAGAAAATGTACCTTCTTAATGGATATGCATCTATGTGTAAAATACACCCCTCAGAGGAGCAATCCTCCCATTCCTCAGGGGTTCAGGTGGGTCCCTGTTTGCCCACTCTCACTACTGGCATTTAAGTCACCCAAATGGCTCACTTTGGCATGACAGCATTTAGAATAAAATGCAAAAGATAGTAAAAGTAAAAATACAGAAATCTTGGCAAGGGATCTGTGTTCATTGAATGTTATCTTGCCTGCCAGGACACTGAATCAAAACTAGAAAAAGAGCCCTGACCACTGGCTCTGAAGTTTGACATTAGTCCTCCTGGAATTCACAAGCACCTACATGGAACCCACCAGACTGACCTCGGTTAGAGCTGCCTGTCTCCGCACCCACGGTTCCCCAGGCCCAGAGCCATGAAAGTGGGATGGGGCTCTAAAACCTTGACCCCCTAATAGGCAAGGTTAAAATGCATCACACAGGGTCCTCATTACAAAGGCTGTGTTGGCCTCACTAGAGGAGAGGCAGGCCTCTTAGAGGGGCCACACAGAATCTACATATTCTCAAAAACACATCCATTGCACTCATCAGTTGACATGAAACCTGTCAGAACCAATGTTTCCTACAGAACAGCACAGCCAGCCTTGGCAGATAAAGCACACATGGGGAGTGTTGAAATACGCTCTACAGCTCCAGCTCTCTGGACCAGGTTATTTGCACTGAGTGGAATTGACTACTGAGAGTCCAAGAAAGGTTCTAAATTACTTTGTGATGCTACAGATCCCTCTGTGAGTCTGTCCAAGCCCATGACCTCTTCTAAGAATGAGATACATAGGATTACAAAGGAAATGAACTACAATGGAATAGTTATCAAATTATAAAAGAATGAGTCTGTGACAGGATACATGTGTCTCTTTTCTTTAAATAA